>NW_003298758.1:58670-96012 GCF_000151645.1 Tuber melanosporum
TCCATTGTTTTTCGTCGTACTAAATATTTCCATCTTTCCATTGGCATAAACCTAGAGCAATTCCTTTCATCTCCTTTTTTCCTTCCTTCAATGCTTCTCTTATTGCTTGAATTGTTTTGTCTCTTTCGTTTGCGTTCTCAATTTCCCTTTTCTCAGTTGAGGTGAATTGCATAATCTCCATTGCCTCGAAGTAGGTTTTTGGTAAAAGTGTTGGTGTTTTTTGTCTGATTCTTTCATCTTCTTTGGTTTGTCACTTACAATCCTTGTCAGAGCATCTGGCTTTCTACTCTCTTTGGCTGATCGGTATTTGATTTTGAAGTTGTATTTGCTAAGGTGTTCCCTCTACCTTATCTGGAGGTCGTTCAGTTCTTTCGTAGTCATGAACGGGACCAGATTCTTATGGTCGGTTAGAACTCGGACTGGATGGTTATTGTTCAAAACATATCTCCTCCATTCCTTTAATGCTTGAACTATTGCTAATATTTCTTTGTTCGCAATGTTGAAGTTGCACTCCGTGGGTGTCATTGTCTTGGATCGGTAAGATACTGGCGTCCATTTTCCGTCTTCGCATTGTTGTGATAGTATGCCTGAGCACACATATTTTGAGGCGTCCGTTTCGATCATTGTTCTTCAGGTTGGGTCGAAATAAACCAGTATGGGTGCCAATATTAGATGCGTTCATATTGCATCATATGCTTTCTGTTCTCTCTCTCCCCATTCCCATTTCATGTCTTTCTTTGTTAGGTTATAGAGTGATTTTGCAAGCCTGCTAAATCCCTCTATGAACATTCGATAAAAGTTGCAGAATCCCATAAAGCATTGAACCTCTGTTTTGCTGTTCGGTTTGGTCCAATCCCATATTGCTGCTGTTTTGACTTGGTCGACCTTGACCCCACTTCGATTGATGATAAATCTGAGGTATTCTGTTTCCTCTTTGTGGAATTCGCATTTTGTTGGTTTGATCTTCATTCCGGATCCTTATATTGCAGCCATGATATTGCTAATATCCTTCTGGTATTGTTGCATGTTTTGCGAGTAGATGAGTACATCGTCCAAGTATATGATACAACATATGTTGAGGTACTTATTGGGTACCTTGTTGATCCACCTTTGGAATGAAGCCGGTGCATTGATTAGCCCGAAAGGCATAATCAAGTATTCGAATATTCTATATCTTGAGGTGAATGTAGTTTTCCATTCGTCTCCTGCCATGATGCGTATATTGTAGTATGCATCCTTGATATCAAGTTTGGTGAAGTATTTTGCTGACCGTAGTCTGTCCAATGCCTCTCCAATTAAGGGTAGTGGATATCGATCTTTCTTGGTAACTGAATTGAGGGCTCTGTAGTCCACACAGAGTCTTATTTTCCCATCTTTCTTTTTGATGAATAGTATTGGGGATCTTCCTGATGCGAAGGAGTTTCTGATCCACCCTCTCTTTTGGATTTGCTCGATGTACTTCCTAAGTTCTTCGAGCTCCGCTTCTCCTAGTGGGTATAACTTCTTGTAGGGAATCTCTTTTGCTTTTCCAATTTTCTCGTCTTTGTCCAGCTGCATTTCATAATTGATTCCTGATCTTAGAGGTGGTAGCTCAGTAGCTTCCTCTTCTTGGAAGAGGTTTTTGAATCAATCATATTCATTTGGAATCATTTCTTTCCATCCCTTTTTGCTTTGGTATTTTTTGTCTTGGATTGCTAGTTCCGTGCTGATGTTGATTTTTGCTAGAACTGCTTTTTCATCTTTGTATGTCCATTTGAGAATTCCTGTTGTATCTCCTCTTCGACAGTTCTGTCTAAAGGCTTGTACTGTGATCTCTTTGATCTCAATTCTCTTTGTTGTATCGGGCTGCTTTTGGTCCCTGCTTCCAAATCCCTTGTCTCCTCTTGTGGTTTCTTCCAGTTGATCTACTTCGTATAGATTCTCTTTGTTGATTTTTTCGATGATCATCTGTGCAATTCCATGGCCTTTTTGGACTTCGTAGTCCTCTTGAGCCAGGTTAGCCAGGACCACCTTGATTTCACCTGTATAGTCGATGTCGATCACCCCTGCTATGGTCATGAGTCAATGTTTGACTGCTAGACCACTGCAGGGTGCTATTCATCCATAGGTGCCTTCTGGTAGTCTGATGGCTATTCCTGTTACTATCATTGCCTGCCCATTAGCAGGTATCTTGATTCCTTCATTGGTATACAGGTCGTGTCCTGCTGCCCCTTTAGAACCCTTGGTAGGCACTTTTGCCTCTTGGTCCAGTCTTTGTATCCGGACTTTCGTATCTTGCCACATCTTGGCAAAGTTTGCATGCAAAGTTTCTTCCTCTACTTCTCGTATGGGTGTCGAGTAGACCACAGGTGAACTGTTGAGACATCATATCGTACATAGTTCGCTTGTAAAGGTCATCTTGTTCTCATTCCAATCAATTGTCGGATTATGTTTCTGCAACATGGCATCCTCAGGACTATCACATGATTCTGGAGGTCTGCCCCCTGAAAGGTTGCCGTTTCCCTATGGCTGTCAATATCTATAGGTACTGTTACTGTATGGGTTATAGGACCCATTGTACTTGGCTTTCCATCCGCTAGGTAGACTTGTCTCGCTTTCTTCGCTTGTTTAGTGTTGAGGCCGTATTTGTCGCAGATTTCTTTGTCGATGAAATCTTCAGTAGCTTCAGAGTCGAACATTGCATATATTGTTATTTCTTTGTCTTCTTCGTTGTATATCTTTGTCTTGATCATCACATGATCTCCCTCTCCTTTTCCTCTTTGTGTGTGTAGTACGGTGTAGTAGTTCACTCACTTGATGGGTTTCTCCGGTCTACATCTTGGGTCTCCTAGACAACCGTTTACTGGGGACCCTCGTCGTTTTCCGCTGGTAAATCTTCTGTAATCATTTCGCGAATGTTGCTCCTCTTTTGAGTTTGGAAGTGGTTGTTTCTTGCAGACCTGATTCCTTGGTATCCACTGTCTGGTAGGCTTCTGCATTCTCGAATCTAATGTCCTACTTTTCCATACCTTAGGCAGAGTTTCTCGTTCATTCTTCTGGCATATTCTTCCTTATACAGGTTCAGAGCAGGTCCTGCCCTTGATTTGACCAACTCCATTGGCTCGCCTGGTGGTAATGCTTGACTTTCACCTCGAGCTGCTTGCGTTTTGAAGGTTCCGTCCACATTCCTGGATGATTGGACCACCCTGTATGCTATAGTATTTTCCGAGTTGCTTCGAACCATATTTAGTTTGCTTTTCTTATCGATTGCCCATCTTGCAAATCGTTCTGCTATTGTATAGCGTAAGTCGGAGATTCCACATGCCTCTTGGAGTCTCTCGCTGCAGTTTCTCAGGAGGATGATGTAGAGAGTAGCATCATCAAACTCGGCCTCGTATTCCAATAGTCGGCATTCATTCCAGTATGCCAAAAAGGTTTGTTTTCCTTATTAGAGTTTTTCCAGCTTTCGTCTTGCTGTCTCTTTGGCGTTGGGATTCCCGAATTAATTGAAGAGTGTCGCTTTGAACTCTTCGTACATGACCCATTCCCTCTGTTTTCTTCTATCTTGGAAGGGCATGATCCCTTGCCCCACGGGTCCTCTTAGTAGTGATTCTACATATGGAATCTTGATCTCATCGTGGTATTCTCCATATCGCTTAATGGCAAAATACTCTTCGCATTGTGCCAAGAATATTCGCAGCTTGTCTTCTGCTCCTTCGTATGTGTCAGGTTCTTTGAGTTTCGGTCGTTGGATGTTTCATTAGCCTGTGTTTCGTGTTGCTGCTGGAAATGCTTGAAACTGGTTCTCAGTCATTCCAAGTATGCTAGAGCCTGGTGTGGGAGTAGCAGGGGCCTGTAGTCCAGGTACTGCTGATCCTGACATTCTCATGGGTTGTGGAGTTCCTGCAGGAGAGCTATCGACTGGCAATCCTTTCTCTGAGGTAATTGGGCTCACTGCTCTCGAGCGCTCTGCTGAAACGTTATCTAGGGCGTCGCTGAATCTCTCTAGGTTGAGGTTTTGATCATCAATGTCGATATCTCCTTCCTTGTCTGTGTTGAAGGATGCCATCTTGTATTGTTTGATGTCACACTAGGTGACGCTTTGTAATGTAATGATCCCTCCTTGGATAGTTAGTTCTTGGCGATGGGGAATGATACTTCTCTTTTTCTTATATTCCTTTTCTTAGTCTTACGATAGCACTAGGCCTCTGCCTACGTTACCAATAGTACCAGACCTCTGTCTTCTATCGGCAATACCTATCGTAATCTTTCTCTAACTCTTCTTCATGAAAAGCTTCCCTTTGCGTAATGAGAACATTGTAATAAAGATAAAGATCGTAAAGATGTTTTATATTGGTTAAAGTAATAAGTAGGAAAGGTACTTAGAACAAAGCATGAAGAACCTATCTTCCTTGGCCGTACCGGCTTCCTTATATAGTGGTCTTCCCGCCCATAGTCATGTGATCTGAAGTGGTCACATGTGCGAAATCAAATCATAACAAACTAATTATGTGACCAAAATTGTCACATGCTCAAAACCCATGACCTCATAACGAGGTCATGTGCAAAACTCATAAACCAATCATAACGCAATAAACGAGTCATATGACTCGACTGAGTCATATGCGTGAAAACCCATGACCTCATAACGAGATCATGTGCAAAACATAAATCATATATGCAAGGTATACCTGCAAGCCACACTCATAAGGCATATTCACCAGGTGCACGTCCCATGACTCATATTTGAGCCAAGTGCGAAAGCATCACACATCCCACACATAACAAATCATATGACTCAACTGAGTCATATGTGTGAAACAATAACATCCCTGTGACTCATAACCATATATCACGTTAAAATCTTTTTCATGCCTAGCCACGTTTGTGACACCAGAGTCCTAGTCCAACAAAATTCAAAATTACTACCACCCCGTGTGAAAACCATCCCGCAAAACCCCCACTGCTGTAGAAAATCAACAAAAACAAGCTAAACTTACAGGCTACACAATGGTAGGCAGGAGGCAACTAACATGTCCACCTCTCATGCCTACATGCCAGGCCATCAACTCTATGAACCCACTTTTCTAATTACCTCTGAGGAACATACTAGTGAGGAGGACCTGTACCAGCTGCCTGTTCCCTAAACAAAATAATACAAATAAAGGAAATACATAGAGGTAGTAACAGACAAAGACAGTTAGTAGGGCCTATCTTCCACTGTGGTACCTTGCCTCCTCCTGCCATACCCAAAACTAAGCTAAGAAAACTAAACAAATACCAAAAAACCTAACACACAAGATCCAAATAAGTCCAACCAGGTTGTCGCAACTCATTATCTGCACAGAGACCCATTAGCTAGCCTGTATATCAGGGAGCTTTGTAGCACTCTGCAGCCACACTCAATAGCCTAAGTCAGACTGGAAACACTTAATTTGACCCCTTCAACCTGATGCAAGCCTGACCGGTGCTCACAGGTGCCTCTCTCCCTCTAATTAGCCCCCTTCAAGCCCTACACACCAGACATCACCGAGCTCATCCAGTCCTCTCAGCCCCTGAGACAGATTAACCATTTGACAGCCACAGGACAGCCTATACCTCGCCCTATCAGGCACCCACTAGTTTGGGCCACACCAACAGTGTGCTATCTCCCGACATCATGAAGCCAAGGGGAGCCTACTAGCCACAGCCAAGAGCTTTAAAGGAGGTAGTACCAATACCCGAAGGCACTAGCACCAGCCACACTATCCAACCTAGCAAAATCAAAGTCCAACCAAGTCAGGAAAGGGTAAGTAGAGCCAGCTGAAGCCAGCCCTACAGGTGTGGTAACAAGTACAGACCAAACAATAGACAGAGGTACCACCAACCGTCGGGACCAGAAGGAGGTGTACTAGCAAACAGAAGTAGATAAACAAAAGATAGGCCTCCAATTGCAATGGGTGAAGCTGCCAACTATAACCCACAACTGAACCACCCAAAAATACTGACAATGTGAGTGTCTGGTAGCCAATTATCCCATACTACCCCAAGCAGTAATAAAAAACCACACCATGGGGTAAGATTTTTCAGGGTCAAAGCCATCCCCCACTAAGATAAGGAGGAGACACCTAACGGAATCACCATAAATGCAGCAAGAACAAAAGCTCCAAGGGAATAGCGATAAACAACTTCACAGGATTACGACCGTAGAAACGTAGCATAATGAGGAGGGGCTGCACAGGTACTGTCCTACTACCTGAGAAGTGATGCGACCGGTATGACAAGTTGAGGGCATGAGATGGTCATCAAGTAATCCTGCAGGTATTTTTGTATCACGAGAACAAAGAACTCGGTTAAAACCCAACAAGAAACATGAGCTGGCCAAAAGACCAACACTGGTGATTCCCCCAAACACAATGTTCAATTCCCACAATTAAACGCGAAACCAGTGAGTAGACGAGAGATACGAAGCTACAGACATTTTACAGAAAGGATCTTGTAAGCGACCGTGATGAAATGCTCAAAGTGACAGCATCGTAAGATAACCATCAGGTAACGAAACGAGAAGCCAACAAGTAATCCACCACGTAATTACCATCACGACAGACTCAATAGTAAAAATTCCAGAAACTACGGAGCGAACTCTGATATCTCCCCCAGAATCCTCAGCATTAAGGCCCATTGTGGGTGTGAAAGAAACACGCAGTCACAAATATGGCTTAGCAAGGAAAGGTTTTTCACATGACACATAGTTATGAGTCACAGGTATGTTATTATTTCACACATATGACTCAGTCGGGTCATGTGATTTGTTATGTGTAGGATGTGTGATGCTTTTGCACATGGCTCAAATATAAGTCATGAGATGTGCGCTTGATGAGTATACCTTACGAGTGTACCTTGCAGGTATGCCTTGCGCTGATGATTTATGTTTCGTACATGACCTTGTTATGAGGTCATGGGTTTCATGCATATGACTCAGTTGAGTCATATGACCTGTTTATTACGTTATGATTGGTTTATGAGTTTTTACACATAACCTTGCTATGAGGTTATGGGTTTTGAACATGTGACTACTTTGGTCACATGACTAGTTTGTTATGATTTGGTTTTGCACATGTGACCACTTTGGGTTGCATGACTATGGGCGGGAAGAACACTATATAAGGAGGCAGAGGTGGCCAAGGAGGATAGGTTCTTCACGCTTTGTTCTAAGTACTTTTCCTACTTATTACTTTAACGAATATATAACACCTTTACGATCTTTATCTTGATTGCAACATTATCATTACGCCAAGGAAGGTTCTTCACGAAGAAAAGTTAAGGAAAGCTTACGATAGGCGTTCCCAATAGAAGACAAAGGTCTTGTACTCTCGGTAACGTAGGCAGAGGCCTAGTGCTATCGTAAGACTAAGGAAAGAAATAGAAGAAGAGAAGTATCATTCCCGTTGCCAAGAACTAACAATCCAAGGAGGGATCTTTACATTACAAAGCATCACCTGGTGCGATGCTAAACGATAGAAAACGGCATCCTTGAATCCAGATAGGGAAGGAGATAACGACAGCAATGATCAAAACCTTCACCTTGGAGGATTCAGCGACGCCCTAGATCACGTTTCAGCAAAGCCCTCGAGGGCAGCAAGCCCGGTAATCCCAGAGAAAGGATCACCAGTCGATAGCTCTCCCGTAGGAACTCCACGACCAGAGAGAATGTCAGGATCAGCAGTACCTGGGCCACCGGCCCCTGCTGCTCCCGCACTAGGCTCTAGCATACATGGAATGACTGAGAACCAGTTTCAAGCATTTCTAGCAGCAACACAAAACAAAGGCCAAGGAAACATCCAACGACCAAAAGTAAAAAAACCTGACACATACGAAGGAGCCGAAGACAAGCTGCGAATATTCTTGGCATAATGCGAAGGGTATTTTGCCATTAAGGCATATGGAGAATACCACGATGAGATCAAGATTCCCTATGTAGAATCACTATAAAGAGGACTTGCGGGGCAAGGGATCATGCCCTTCCAAGATAGAAGAAAACAGAGGGAATGGGTCATGTATGAAGAGTTCAAAGCGACACTCTTCAAGCAATTCGGGGATCCCAATGCCAAAGAGACAGCAAGACGAAAGCTGGAAAAACTCTAACAAGGAAAACAAACCTTTTCGGCATACTGTAATGAATGCCGACTATTGGAATACGAGGCCGAGTTTGATGATGCTACTCTCTACATCATCCTCCTAAGAAACTGCAGCGAGAGACTCCAAGAGGCATGTGGAATCTCCGACTTACGCTACACAACAGCAGAACGATTTGCAAGATAGGCCATCGATAAGGAAAGCAAACTAAACATGGTTCGAAGCAACTTGGAAAACACTATAGCACACAGGATGGTCCAATCATCTAGGAATGTGGACGGAACCTTCAAAACGCAAGCAGCTCGAGGTGAAAGTCAAGCATTACCACTAGGCGAGCCAATGGAATTGGTGAAATCAAGGGCAGGACCTGCTCAGAACCTGCTTAAGGAAGAATATGCCAGAAGAATGAACGAGAAACTCTGCCGAAGGTATGGAAAAGCAGGACATTGGATTCGAGAATGCAGAAGCCCACCAGACAGTGGATACCAAGGAACCAGGGCTGCTGGAAACAACCACTTCCAAACTCAAAAGAGGAGCAACATTCGTGAAATGATTACAGAAGATTTACCAGCCTAAAACGATGAGGGTCCCCAGTAAACAGTGGCCTGGGAGACCCAAAATGTAGACCTGAAAAACCTATCAAGTTAGCAAATGGCCACAGCACTACACACGCAAAGAGGAGAAGGAGAGAGAGATCATGTCATGATCAAGACAAGGATATACAACGAAAAAGATGAAAACACAACACTATATGCAATGCTCGACTCCGGAGCTACCGAAGATTTCATCGACCAGGCAATCTGCGACAAATACGGCCTCCACACGAAAGAAGCGAAGAAAGCGAGACAAGTCTACCGAGTAGATTGAAAGCCAAGCGCAATGGGTCCTATAACCCATACGGTGACAGTACCTATAGACATTGAGAGCCATAGGGAAATGGCAACCTTTATAGTAGCAGATCTCAAGAACCATGAGAGAGTGCTCGGGATGCCATGGTTGCGAAAACATAATCCGACAATGGATTGGAATGAGAATAAGATGACCTTCACAAGTGTACTATGTGCGATACAATGTCTCAACAGTTTACCTGTGGTCTACGCAACACTGATATGAGAAGCGCAAGATGAAACTTTGCATGCAAAGTTCACCGAGATGCGGCAAGATAAGAGAGTCCGGATACAAAGACTGGACAAAGAGACAAAAGTGCCTACCAAGGGTTCCAAAGGGGCAGCAGGACACGACCTGTATGCCAATGAAGGAATCAAGATACCTGCCAACTGGCTGGTAATGATAGCAACAGGAATAGCCATCGGACTACCAGAAGGCACCTATAGAAGAATAGCACCCCGCAGTGGTCTAGCAGTCACACATCGGCTCATGACCATGGCAGGGGTGATCGACGTCGACTACACAGGTGAAATCAAAGTGGTCCTGGCCAACCTGGCCTAAAAGCACTATGAAGTCCACAAAGGCGATCGAATTGCACACTTGATTATTGAAACAATCAACAAAGAGGATCTGCACGAAATTGATCAGCTGGAAGAAACCACAAGAGGAAACAAGGGATCTGGAAGCATGGACCAAAACCAGCTCGATACAACAATATGAACCGAGATCAAAGAGATCACAGCACAGGCCTTTAGATGGTACTATCGAAGGGGTGATACAACAGGAATTCTCAAATGCACATACAAAGACGAAAAAGTAGTTCCAGTAAAAATCAACATCAGCACAGAGCTAGCAATCAAGGATAGGAAATACCAAAGCAAAAGGGAATGGAAAGAATTAGTTCCAAAGGAATATCATCAATTCACGAATCTATTCCAACAAGAAGAACCTATGGAGCTACCACCTCAAAGACTAGAAATCGATCACCAAATTCAGCTGGAGAAAGACGAAAAAACAGGAAAAACAAAAGAAATTCCCTACAAAAAGTTATACCCACTAGGAGAAACGGAGCTCGAAGAACTTAGGAAGTACATCGAGCAAAACCTAAAGTGAGAATGGATGACAGACTCCTTCGCATCAGGAGGATCCCCAATACTATTCGTCAAAAAGAAAGATGGAAAAATGACACTCTATATGGACTACAGAGCCCTCAATTTGGTTACCAAGAAAGATTGATATCAACTACCCTTGATTGGAGAAGCACTGGATAGACTGCGGTCAGCAAAATACTTCACCAAACTTGACATCAAGAACGCATATCACAATATATGCATCAAGGCAAGAGACGAATAGAAGACTACATTCGCCTCAAGATACGGAATGTTCGAATAAGTGGTTATGCCCTTCGGGCGAACCAATGCACATGCTTCATTTCAGAGATGGATGAACAAGGTACTCAATAAGTACCTTAAAATATGTTGCATCGTATACTTGGACGATGTACTCATCTACTCGGACAACATGCAATAACACCAGAAGGATATCAGCAATATTATGGCCGCAATACAAGGATCAGGAATGAAGATCAAACCAACAAAATGCGAATTCCATAAAGAAGAAATGGAATACGTCGGATTTATCATCAATCGAAGTGGGGTCAAGGTTGACCCAGTCAAAACAGCAGCAATATGGAATTTGGCCAAACCGAACAACAAAAAAGATGTTCAATGCTTTATGGGATTCTGCAACTTCTATCAAAGGTTCATAGAGGGATTTAGCAGGCTTGCAAAACCACTCTATAACCTAACAATGAAAGACAAGAAATGGGAAAGGGGAGAAACAAAACAGAAAGCATATGATGCAATACGCATGTATCTAACATTGGCACCTATACTGGTTCATTTTGACCCAAACTGAAGGACAATGATTGAAATGGGCACCTCAAAATATGTGTGCTCAGGCATACTATTGCAACAATGCGAGGATGGAAAATGGAGGCCAGTGTCTTACCGATCCAAGACAATGACCTCCACAGAGTTCAACTACGACTTTGCCAACAAAGAACTATTAGCGATAGTTCAAGCATTAAAGGATTGGAGAAGATACATTTGGAACATCGACCATCCAGTCCGAGTTCTAACCGACCATAAGAATCTGGTCCCATTCATGACTTCGAATGAACTGAACGACCGCCAGATAAGGTTGATGGAACATCTTAGCAAATACAACTTCAAAATCGAAGATCGACCAGGCAAAGAGAGTGGATAGCTAGATGCTCTCACAAGGATTGCAAGTGACAAACCATAAATGAAAGAAGACGAAAGAATCAAACAAAAAACATGAACACTATTACCAAAAACCTACTTCGAGGCAATGTAGGTTATCCACTTCACATCAACAGAGGAAAGGTAAATTGAGAAGGCAAATAAAAGAGACACAACAATTCAGGCAATAAGAGAAGCGTTGAAGGAAGGTAAAATAGAGATTAAAGGAATTGCTCTGGGTTTATGCCAATGGAAGGATGGAAACATCTAGTGCATTGAAAAACACTGGATTTCGAAAAAAGAAGAGATAAGGACATATATCATACGAGAACACCAGGATATCCGAATGGCAGGACATGGAGGAAGGGCTAAAACTACGAAATTCAGCATGAGATCATTCTATTGGCCAGGATTACACAAAGACGTCAAACGATATGTCAAAAACAGTGACATATACTAAAGGACGCAAACGGTAAAAATACGTACCACAAGGATTACTGAAATCGAACAAAGATTCTGAACGACCATGGGAAACAATCACTATGGATTTCATCACGGACCTACCGGCATTGGAAAATTGCGATAACATCCTAGTTCTGGTGGATCGTCTGACCAAAATGAGTTATTTTATTCCAGTCAGAAAAGATATCGACACAAGGGATTTTATACCGACATTCTTCCAAGAAGTCTTCCAACTTCATGGCCTCCTAAAGAATATCATTACCGATCGAGGAACACTATTCACATCGGGACTATGGAAAAAAGTAACAGGAGGAATGGGAATACAAAACACAATAAGTACAGCATTCTACCCGCAAATGGATGGACAAACGGAACGGGTAAATGTAATACTCGAACAATATCTACAGGCCTAGGTCAATTATTAACAAGATGATTGGTACAAACTGTCATCAATGGCCAAATTCGCATACAACAATAGAAAGCAAGAAACGATCGGCACAATACGCTTCTTCGCGAATTACGGACAACATCCACCAAGTCAGACCGCATATTATACGATTAATAGTATAATACCGGACAAAACAGATATGGGAAAACTACACGAGACATTACAATACGAAATGAGTCAAGTACAAAAACGACAAAAAGAACAATATGATAAGCACCGAAGACTGGATCTGAACATACAACCAGGAAATATGGTATGGCTAATACCACGCAATATCTATACGACGCGACCATCAAGGAAATTGGACTACCACAAAAGTGGACCATTCCGGATACTGGAAAGAGTGGACAGCCGAGCTTATAAACTCAACCTTCTACCCTCAATGCGAATACACAACACATTCCACATCTCACTCCTCGAATTACACAACGACAACAAGTTTCCCTCACAAACACTTATTCCTCCTACTCCGATCAAACTCGACGGAGAACCAGAATACGAGCTCAATGAAACAGTCGATTCTCGCTTCTACCACGGTCACCTCCAATATCAAGCCAAGTGGACAGGATATTCACACGAACGCGATAAAACTTGGTATTTCGCACACAACTTTCAACACGCACAAGATGCCATCTCAACCTTCTACTAGCGATACTTAGGCAAGACCGGCCCAGGTAACAATCACGTTCAACCAAGACAAAAGCGAGGGAAAGGCTCCCGTGCCATTGCAACAACACGAGGGCCCGGGCGATAGTACACGCCAAACTACAATGACCAGCCCCGAATACTCGTTCATCGGGCCGACCGACAAAGAACTCAGAGAGAGGGAGAAACAAGCACCGCATAAGGCCATATCATGGACGGTATGCTATGATCACGGTTGCCAAACATATTTTGGCAACAAAGTAGACTCGGGATGGTTCCTGAGAGAATGTCGAATGCATGGTCCATGCCCGGACCATGTCCTGAAGCATTGGCAACAATGCTTCAGAAATGGGTGCAGGATGCACATGGCACAGAAAATCTCTGCAGGATTCTACCTGCAGAAGAATAGAAGCAAGAGAGAGTGGGAAGGAGAGTATGCCAGAAAGGCATGGGTCGTGAGGACATAGTCCTGGGAGGGAGGGGTCCAAAACACCTCAGCAGACACTGAATCGGACGTTAGGAGCCTACACAGGTAAATCCGGGGACTGCGAGAACAACTTGACCAGGCCGAGGCCACAATTTTGGCAAATGACAAATCGATCATGGAGTTAAGACAGTTGAATGATAATCAGAGGCACAGGATCGAGATGGCGAATCTGACCCTAGAATCGGTAAGGGTCAGCTAGAGGACAGCTGATAAAAAGTTCTACAAGCTGAGAAGGACTACTCGCTTGGCAGGATAGGAACTATTGAAACTGGGAGAAAAAGTTAGATGGAACTCAGGCTTAGGAGGAGGAGAGCTAATATCACGAACATGGCTTGGCATGAAAAAGGTGTTCACGTGATACATGGTTATGAGTCACAGGTATGTTATTGTTTCACGCATATGATTCAGTTGAGTCATATGACTTGTGTATTGCGTTATGATTGGTTTATGAGTTTTGCACATGACCTTGTTATGAGGTCATGGGTTTTGAGCATGTGACAATTTTAGTCACATGATTAGTTTATTATGATTTGATTTCGCACATGTGACCACTTCAGGTCAGATGACTATGGGCGGGAAGACCACTATATAAGGAGGCTGGTATGGCCGAGGAAGATAGGTTCTTCACGCTTTGTTCTAAGTACTTTTCCTCGTCCTTGCCGTTGCTTCGCCCCGAGCGTTTCTTTCGCCATCATGATGGGCCTTGATGCCTTGGATTCTGGGGGAGATATCTGAGTTCGCTGAGTAGTTCCTGGGGTCTTTGGTGTTGAGGTCTGTTAGGCGTTGCGTGGCGGATAACTTGTTTGCGTCTCATTTCGTTGGACTGGTTATCTCACGATACTGGCACTTCCAGCACTCATCACTGTCGCTTCCGAGCCCCTTTCGGTAAAATGTCTGCGGCTTCCTGTCTATAGTCTACTCGCAGGTTTCGCGTTCGATTGGGGGGATTGAACATTATGTTTGGGGGGATCACCCGTGTCGTTCTTTGGGCCAGCTCATGTCTTTTGTTGTGTTTTAACGGAGTCCTTAGTTCACGCGATACAAAACGCCGTTGGGTTAGACTGATGACCTTCCCAAGTATCAACTCGTCGTACTGGCCACATCATTTCCTCAAGGGAGGGGGCCTCGCCGGCCCCTCCCTGCCCCGTTACTTTATGTTTCTACAGTCGGAATCCTACGATGTTGTTTATCACCGTTCCCTTGGAAGTTTTGTCCTTGCGGCATATACGGTGGTTCAGTCAGGTGTCACCTCCTAGCTACGGTGGGGATGGCTTTGACCCTGAAAAACCTTACCCCCTGGAGTGGTTTTTCTTTGCTGCCTGGGGTGGTGTGGAACGACTGGCTGCCAGGCACTCGCGTTGTCTGTGCGTCTGGTTGGTTCAGTTGTGGTCTGTGGTTGGCGGCTTCACCCATTGCAAGTGGGGCCTACCTTCTGTTTGTCTGCTTCTGTTCGTTCGCCCTTCCCCTGCTTGTCGCGTCAGTTGGGGATGCCTCTTGCCCGTTGTTCGGTCCGTGCCTGTTGCCGGACCTGTGGGGCTGGCTTTGGCTGGCTCTGCTTACTCTTTTCCGCCTCGGTTGGATTTCGGTTCGGCTGGTTTGGATGGTGTGGCTGGTGCCGGCGCCTTCGGGTGTTGGTGCTGCCTCCTTTGTGGCTCCCGGCTGTGGCTGGTGGGCTCCCATCGGCTATATGGTGCTAGGGGGTTGGGGCTCTGTTCGTGTGGCCAAGATCAATGGCTGCCTGGTGGGGCTGGGTATAAGCTGTCCTATGGCCGTCGGATGGTTAATCTGTCTGAGGGGCTGGGAGGGCTGGATGGGCTCTGTGGCGTCTGGTGTGTGGGGCTTGGGGGGGGCTGATTGGGGGGGGAGAGGCACCTGCGAGCACCGGTCGGGCATGCGTCAGGTTGGGCGATGTCTCATTAAGTGTTTCCGGACCGGTTTGGGCTGCTGGGCGAAGCTGCTGAGTCCTGTAAAGCTCCCCAGCGGACCGCTGGACTGATGGCCACCTGTGCGAATAGTGGGTTGCGACCACCTGGTTGGATTTGTTTGGGTTCTGCGTGCTGGGTGTTGTGGAAGTTTGCTTGGTTTCTTTGGTTTGGCAATGGGCATGGCTGGCAGGGGCAAGGCACCACGGGTGGGAAATAGGCCCCACTGACCTTTTCGGTCTGTCACCACCTCTATGTATTTCTTTTGTTTATGAGTTTGTTTTGGGGGACAGGCAGCGGGTACAGGTCCTCCTCACCATTACGCTCCTCGGAGGCACTTGGCAAAGAGGGTTTATAGGGTCGACGGCCTGGCATGCGGATGCGAGAGGCGGACATGTTGGTCACCTCCTCTCTGCCATTGTGTCGCCTGTAGTTTGTATTTTGGTTTGTTGTTCGTTTTCTACTGTGGTGGAGGTATTGCGGGACGGTATTTAGACCGGGTGGTAGTGGTTTTAATTTTGTTGAACGAGGAACCTGGTTGGGTCGGTCTCTTGCTCGGCTTCGGCTACGCTTGGTACTGGTTGGCTTCATACCAGAGGGGCTACGGACTTGGACCGGGGAGGGCGCTGGGTTGTTTGATGGTCTTGTAATTAGTTTCTGTGCGGGCATGACTCGGGGATGGCAGGTACAGGACCGTAGACTTAGTTAGCCTAGGATTAGTGGTATGCTGGTTAGCGGTATCCCTGTGCCGGCGGGGGCACGTCATATGCCAGTGTTGGCGGTACGAGTTTAAATAAAATTAGATTGACTTCTAAGTACTTTTCCTACTTCTTACTTCAACCAATATAATACATCTTTACGATCTTTATCTTTATTACAATATTCTCGTTACGCCAAGGAAAGCTCTTCAGAAGAAGAGTTAGAGAAAGCTTACGATAGGCGTTTCCAATAGAAGACAGACGTCTTGTACTTTTGGTAACGTAGGCAGAAGCCTAGTGCTATTGTAAGACTAAGAAAAGGAACATAAGAAAAAGAGAAGTATCGTACCCTATCGCCAAGAACTAACTATCCAAGGAGGGATCGTTACATCTGGTTGGGTTGGTCTTTTGCTTGACTACGGTTATGCTTAGTACTGGTTGGCTTCATACTAAAGAAGCTATGAACTTAGACTGAGGAGGGCGCCGGGTTGTTTGATGGTCTTGGAATTAGTTTTAGTATGGGCATGACTTGGGGATGGTAGATATGGGGCCGTAGACTTAGCTAGCTTGGAATTAGTGATATACAAATTACCAGTATCCCTGTACTGGCAAGGGCTCGTTGTATTCCAGTATTGGTGGTACAAGTTTAAATAAAATTAGATTGACTTCTAAGTACAGTTCCTACTTCTTGAACTCCATGTCACAAGTGAGTACACCAATACTTCACATTATTTCACTCACGATAAATACTTCATCATGGTTATCTGTTTGTATGTTTTGTTTCATGCGGTCGGTTAGAAGTAGTTGTTTTCGCTTAGATAACTCTTCAGTGTGAGATTGTTAGGAATACCAGAACCCAATACCTAGGAACCACCCTAAGTAGGGTAACACCACTCGGAATCGGAATCTCTGGTCTTCAACACCCCCCTTCGGCTCCCTTACGGGGCCTGCACGTCATTATATATATCAATCTCAGTTGTGTCCTGTGACTATATTACCACAGAATTGAAGGTGTTAGAATAACACCATATACGTCTTCGCTGTCGGTCTGACCGGAACCCGTTTGCAGGATATATGGGAGGGGATCTTCTGCTAGGTCTGGGAAGTAGAATGGAGTGATTCCGTCAACTACTCCGAGACCTACTTGGCTTCAAATACATGACATCTTCGGCATGGGCCGTAAGTAACGGGACGATTTCGCACAAAGATATGGTATCAAATGGTAAAGGATCTCTACTAGAGACCAATACATTTACATCCACCAGAAGAGTCTAGAACTCCAAAAGACACTACCAAAGAAGCCAACAAACTTCACGGAGTGTTGCAACTGGGTTTCAGAACATGTTGTAACCATGGGGTGATTCCAAATACTACAATGGTTACTGAAACCTACTATCCAGAGAGCAACCAAGGGTTGCCGACCGAGGGATTAATAACCAATCTGGTGGAATAGCTTCCTGCGAGTTAATAGGAAGTCTTCTAGAGAAAATCTATCGGTTGGGTATGGAGTTACAAAGGATCGGAGTCAGACAACCTACGATGGTTGTAATGACAACCACCTTTGCAGATATAGCCATGGATAAAACAGATCATTTTATCAATGGCAAAGACAATTGGAGCCAACTCCGTTCGACTTAAGAACTAGGCCATAAGTCTAAAGACTCTGCTAATCGGGATATTACTATTGGTGACAGTACGTTTCCTAAGAAGAAATATCGTAATTACCGAAGAGGGTGTGATGGTTTTCAGGGTCCATAGGTGTTCGCACCTTGGAAGAAAACTCCACATTGCGAATCACGATTGAAGAAGTACATAGTTGTATGATAAATAGATGTAGTCCGCGAACACTCAGACGCGGAATATAAATATCGAAGTGCCTCCCAAGCTTTAGACATCATCAAGCAAAGGAGAAGAGACCTTAACAATACAATATTGTTCTTACGATTCTACCCTACTTTACCTATTTTACTTCGCTCCTAGTAGTCATAAACGAAACCAGTAAAGTCCGAGCCTTCCTAGACAATCTCTGTCTACAGAAACGAATCTCGATTGGCCTAGACAACCTTGAAGTCTATTAAATTGTCTCCGCCTAATAGAGATAGCTGTAGCCTAGTCCCAGTAATCTCTGAGTGTAGTTTGTGCGAGGATCGTATCTTTAACAGCCTCCTCTTCCACAGATTCTCTACCTCCTTTGAGCATGTTGTCTCCTGTTCGGTTCGACTCTAACCCCTTCTCCTTACTTGAGATGGCACATGCAGGTCTGTCTCTTACACCTGCTACTTAAGCTGACTGTGGCCTCATTCCTACAACTATATGGTCATATGTTGTACCCAGAGGTAATTTTAGTTTCCTACAGTTTTACCACTGCCACAGGTGTCAAAATGCGATAAACTCTTAGTTTGATGAGTTGATTTGGCAGATGGTCACTGATGCAACCATTGCCATAATGAAAGCAGTGGAGGTTTTAGTGAGGAGTTTCCTAATGGGGAGTGGCTGTTCAGTCACATGTGGCTTAAACAAAGACACTTTTATGAGACTCTTCATTTGGTACAACTCTGACCATGGCTTGGAATATTCCCCAGTCCCTGTACCTTGCACCCCCAAAGATTCTCAGGCTATTGTTCGTGAATCCTCTATCCCTTCGGCCAAAGACAGCTGACTGTAGCTATGGTTGAGGTTAGCTCTTGGACCACTACCCCTCTTCTCACTAGGGCCATCCAAAGCAAAATGCCCAGTTTTCTCCACTAGGCTTCAACCTGTAGGACTAGTTCATCTATTCCATCATTCCTGGCAGGGATATCATCTGATGAAAGGGCTCTTTACGAAACCCTTAAGTTCAAACTAGATGACCCTGATGATGAGGACTACAACCCCCTTATGGCTGGAACACACTGCTATACAAAGTTGGCATCCCCCAGTAAACGATCTGCTGCCCCTCTCCTTGGCTCTTAGTTTTTGAGGGCTATTACGGTTGATGAAGGACGAAAGAAACAAATTGTACCTGCAGTCCCTGGCCTACTCCTTGACATTTATTACGGGAGTCTCGCCATTCCCCCCCCTGTGATACTCTTGTCGACAATTGAAGCCATAGCTCTCTCTCTACCTGTGTTAGTAGCCAAAGATGTTCTACCCACCTCTGAGGTGTTGGCCAGAGATACTCTCATAGGCCTGGACAAGGGACTCAACTCTGAGGCAACTGGCCTCGGTAACAGCTTCCATGCCCCATCTCCAGCAATGGCATTATCACCACCAGCCTTCCACTGAAGCTGGATTTTATCATCTGAGGGAGGTCGAGGTGGCCCCCAGAATACCCCTAGTGACAGCCAAATTCCGTTGGAAGGTCACCTCCCAGACACCCAGCCAGAGGCCATCAACACTGCTGTGGCTCAGGCGGACCTGATTATGGCTGGAGTCTGTAAGATGTTGGATGCAGGTAGGACCTCCTCCCCCAGACCCTGCTCGGATAGCATAATTGGGTCCATGTTAGAAGGACTGGAGGACATACGGTCTGGCAATACACAGCCTCTTCTTACCTCGGAATCCGGGTCGATTGAGGATGATACTGTACGTGATGTCTGGAATTGGATGAATAATAGCCCAGTGTTTGGCAATGAAGGACTAGAGGGCGGGGTAAATTACTGGAGCTGGGTACACCTGCTCGAATAAGTGGTAAAGTGGCTGACTGATATTGTCGACAGACAAGGAGAAGAGATAGAAACCCTACAAGATAAGTGGTCCTCCCACCATCAATCCCCTTCGGTTATAACCTGCGATAATACCTCCCTTCTTTCATCAATACCACTACTACCTGCTCTCTATAACGGAAAGGAGACTGCTATGGTAGCGCCTACTTCTAAAGCCTCCTTTACGGAGTTACTGAAATAGATGGCAGATGTGCCCTGTCCTCCTGCTGCTCAAGAAAAACAGGCACTTTCCACATACCCTATATCAGCAGCCTCCTCCCACCAGTCCAGCAGTGGCAGCTCCTCCAGCAATGCGGGTAATCCTGTGTATGGCTCACAGTAGTGAAGGCAAGTCTGTTCACTGGGAAAAAGAAGATGAGAGGGGAGAAGAGAAAAGAGAAGAAATAAGATGTGGCAGGCGCCTAAGTGGTACGACCAGGAGGAGAAGGAAGGCTGCCAGAGAATCTGGCAATGAGCAGAAACCGGTGACCCAGGCCAAGATGTAGGAGAAGAACACTAGCAGTCAGGAACCAACTTCTGAGACTACTACGGCTACCACTCCACTAGTTCAGTCTGGGCCCATGGCCATGGCCAATGTCAAGGTAGCCACAGCTCTGGCAGGACAAGAGTACTGACAAGTCCCAATAGGGCCTCCTGACCCACCCAATTCAGTACCGGCACCACCACGGTCGTCGCCGACCCTGGATACTAGAGGGAGGCATATCACTATGCAGTTCACTACCCGCAAGGAGGTTGCCCTGCTAGAGGGTGTTGATATCGAGGCAATCTGGAACAGGATTAATATGACATTTTCCAATCAAGGAAAGATTTGGGGCAATGCTCCTTATATCCACGCTAGGCATGATTGGTCTGAGATTGGATGTATTTTCCTGACCCTGATAGCAGACTCTATTACTGAATTAGGTAACCTACTTGACAAGGCTAGGCTTGACCTACTGAGAGAATTGTCGTTCCTAAAATTTCAGTTCCAGAGGAATCTGGAAAAGGTGTAGATTTTTGTTTCTGGCATCCTGCTTGCTGACATAGGATGAGGATCAATCCGGAAGGTTGAGGGATGGACTGGGAGCACAGCCTCTGATGGCCTCTACACAGACTAGGAGCAATCCAACATTGGAGTAGTCACTGTTTCTTGGCCCGATATTATGAGATCCATCTATGCCATGAGGCAGGCCAATGCTACTACATGTGGTATCCACTTTATAGTCACAAAGAATGAGGCTATTAAGGAAAGACTGTCTGAAGGAAAAGTTTGGTTACGAGGAAGGGCCCGTAATGTCTGAGTCTTTAAGAAGCACAGACTCTTTAAAGTATATGGTAAGTGTTTGGAGACTGGCAATTTTGAGGTCACATGTGGTGGCCCCCCCCGGCTGCTGTGTTTACTTTAAAGAATACTTTTTCCGAGAACAAATCTACAGCAAGCTGGCATGTCTTAGAGGCGTGGGCCAGGCTTGCGGGCATACAAGGTGACAGTGCTGGCTCTGTGACCGAATGGACTACTTTATTGGATATGAATAATACCCAGGAGTCAAATTGTCATCCTCAATTCTACCTTCCTCACCTCTCCGGTAAAGGGCAGCCCCATAAGCGGAACCTACTAATAAACTGAAGCAACAGTGTGGTCAGGTGAGTAAGGCCAGGAGAAGACGCCACAGTCGTAGAAGGTTCCCGACACCCAGACTGGTTGAGATCAGCAGTGATAAAGAATATAAAGGCCTGCATCATAAGTCAGACAAGGCCAAGAATAAGGAACTGGAGTGCCCCTCTCCCTCCCTATCTCCTGTGCGTGGAATTTTGAAAACTACTGCCACCACCAAACCCAGCTGGAAGGACACCTTTTGGACCACCTGGGACTAAGATAGTGGCTCCCCCTATACCTCTGGCCCTTGTAGCCCGAGTGGATCAGTTGAGGTCCCCTTTTAATGCTTATTATGATAATAGCATTAAATATAGGAAGGAGTGGTTGAAAACATTGGCTGGCATTTGATTTGTTTTTCTTTGTTGATTTGTTTTTTATTATTGAATCTCCAGTTGATCTGGAGGGACAATATGTACCTATAGATGTTGATAGGTGGGATTTGTTTTCTTTTATTAAATGTTCAGGTGTTGAGGCTTTTATTTGATCCCATATTTGAGAGATTTTTGAAATGGTGCGTATAGGAAAAGCAGTGCCTACGTTGGTTATTGGGAAAAAGGGGTGAAGAGGGTACTTGCTAGAGTTTACTTTCGACCAGCCAATACCAAGGACCAGTTTATTGGCTGGTTGGGTGAACTTGGGGAACTGGACATTGTGTTTGGTGACTTCAATGACAGACATCAAGATTGGGACTCCAATATGGACCAGAACAATATGGAGGGACGGTGGCTGAAGTATTAGTTCACGGCCCAGACTTGCGATATGAACATGGTCCCCCTAATAGTGTCAACCTTCTGTAACGTTTCCAGAATCAACCTTTGCCTGCACAGGGCGCCATACGTCAGATATTGGTACCTGAATGCTGCTGGCTGCAAGCATAGTGCTTAAGTCCTTAAATTTGTAGTTGACCTTCCTGATAACCTTATGCGTCAGAGGCCAGCCTGGAAGAAGGCAGTCTGGTAAAAAGTTGGGAAGCAGTTGGATACCCTGCAAGAGGTGAATGATGGGAAGTTGTGGGAATGAGTGAGAGGTATGATAGATGCACTCCCACAGGCCTCTGTTGGCAGAGGCCTGTGCGAGTGGTGGACACCAGAATTGGAAAGAATAAAGTTGGATATGGTCCAGCTGGGTCGATACTCTAAACATAAGGTAGAGTCGACGGTGGACTACAAGCTGGTCAGATGTGTTTACCGGGTATGCCTGTTGAGGGCTAGGTTCAAGCACATCAGAGTAAATATAACTGAAAGTCAGGACCCAGATATTTTTATACTAGCATGGAAGTTGGAAGATAAACAAACTCTTCCCTCCATAACCTGCCTAGATGGGTTTTATCCTACTATACATTCTGACATTAGAGACCTGATTGCTTAACGGTTATCTCCTGTAGACCCTGCCTCTTGGGATAATTCCAAGATCAACATGTATAGTGCTCAAGAAATGGAAATTGCCCTTGCCAGGTCTTCTATGAATATGGGTCCAAGTGAGGATGATATTGGCTATCCCTTTTTACAGTTTTAGAAGTGGAGAGATATGACAACATTGAGGCGCCTGGTTGATTATGGGCTACGGCATGATATTCCAGACTGGCATAGCACTGAGATGGTGCTCATACATAAGTTAGATAAACTCAGATATGACATCATTAAGTCTTGGAGGATAATACATCTCCTCCCAATGCCGGCGAAGGTCACAGAACATGTGGTCCTATTAAGGTTGGCTGCTTGTCTTGATCTGGGAGGAACACCATTCGGGTCTCACTGGAAGTGTGGGGTTCATGATGTCACGGCAGTAGTCTTTATGTTCCTGTAGCATAATGAGGGCTACAAATAACTAATCTTGTTAATAGACATCGAAGGAGGGTTTGATAATATTGATATTAACCTCTTGACAGTCTTTCTGGTGGCCTGGGGTTGCCCTTTAAAACTGTGCCTGTGGATTTGGTGATGGACTTCCAATCGGTCAGTCTGTTTTCGCTTCAATGAATACATCTCCCACCTTACCATAGTAGGAAAGGAGTACCTCAGGGCTCACTCCTTTCTTGGTTCCTTTTTTGGTGGATACGTGGCAGATATATTCATACTACAGATGTGATACTTTCCTGGCATGCGTCAGCTGGTGATCTCATACGTTGATGATGGAGTTATTATGGTAGCAGCAGAGTCCTGTAAGGTGGCCCAAAACCATGCGGGAGAGATAATTGCAGATTGTGATCGCATAGCCAGGGCCAGGAGAATGGGGTTTAGTGCCCTCAAGACTCAATAGATTGGGTTTGAGGATAGGGTGTGAGAAGGAACGGAGTTGTTGGGAGAGATAGTTTTACCTTCAGAGGACTTACAGGTTCTTGGATCTGGGTTTAACGTATTTCTTAATTTTTCTTCTTATAAAAAGTTTTAGTTGAAAAGGGGGTTAGGTGTTAGAAGAAGAATTTCAGCGATGGAGAGGAGATTTAGAAGTGTTGGAGGATTGGAAGCATGGGAGACTCACCGCTTAGAAGAGGCAGCCTACCTTCCGATTGTCTACTATGGGTTTGAATTTATGACTGACCATGCATCGTATGTGAAACAAATTCAGATCCACATTAGCCACTGTCTTTGCTCAGTATTTCAAACGTCTATGAAGCTGGCAAACAACATACTGTTGGCTGAGTTTGGAATACCACCCATCGCTATTCAGGGAAGGTACCTACAACGGAGATAGAACAGCCAGTTCATTAATTACCGATAGTGTGGCCAGCAACCCTGGTTCAATAAGATACGGCTACAGTGGAAGGAGGAAGGCATGATGGCACATTGGCAGATTTCGGATAAAAAGCTCACCTGCTACCCCAAGGTTTCAATTGGGAAAGGCAAGGTGGTAATGGCTACACACCACTATGCACTGTATATGAACCTTTGTATATCTTCGGATGTGGTCATATACACGGATGGGTCTAAGTGCTCTGAGGGAGCAGGTGTGGCATGGGTAGTGTTTGAGAAAGGGGCCTTGACCCGTGTCAATGAGTGCTCAGTTCTCCCCTCTTAGAGCATTGTAGAATACGAGCTATTTCCAGTTGTGTGTACCCTCCGACATGCTTAAGATATAGCCAAAAGGCTCCCACTTATTGTGTTCTTGGACTGTGTGCTGGCCCTCAACCTGGTCGACAATATGTTCTCTGATGGTGACTTGGCTGAGCTGTAGGAGGTAATGGTGCCCCTGTTGAACGCCTTCTTTCACGTCAGTCTTGGATGGGTCCACAGTCACATGGGCATTGATGGTAACGAGATAGTTGACTTGAAGGTTAAGGCCTGTGTTGGACGCTACTTGCACCCCCTGCTTTGGGGAGGAATTGGCTTTTTTTTTCATTGGTCATACGGCCTTGGCTTGGGAGCTCTGGCAAGGAGAATGGAGAATCTGTCACTGGAGAGAAGAATACAAGTACTATGCCCTGGAACTAAAAGCACTCCGACACCTCCAAAGTCTGACCCGGGTAGACTTCTATGTTTTGGTGAGAATCCACAGTGGGATAAACATGGTCGGCCACCACAGCGGTAATAAAAAAAAGGATAGACCCCACTGGACTTAGTGCTCCCGCTGTGCTAGAGGGTGTCCTGCTAACGAAGACTTGGATCTGAATTTGGCAGTATCTAGGTAAAAATGTTGGTGTGTGGATCATTGGTGCTTGGGCCTGGGAATTCCTTGCCATATTGGAGTTCTGGATGGGGAGCTAGTTGTGGCAGGTAACCCCTTTGATGGCACATTAATGGTGGAAAGGGACGGTAGGACCGTAATGATAGGAGTCCCTACAACTTGCACCCAGTACGAGAAGAAACACAATGGTAGTGGTTGTATCTTACCTGGTGAGGTAACATTGCCGAAGAAGTGGTTCTTTTTACTTGACCAACGACACTGCGAGTATCCCTGTTGTAGTAGTGCCATTTCTGCTGCAACCACCAAGAAGCATACTACCTTTGCTAAACACTATGAGAAATGGCGTGGATGTTTGGGGATATGTCATGACTATTTCTGGCATTCTCAGTACCAGCCATGGGATGAGCTAAATCTGGTGAAACAAATATCAGTGGTTTTGAGGTAGGCTAAGGTGAATGAGTTGCTAAAAGAACGATGTTGCCCCTTTTGTGGGTTGGTATTGGCAGGAGGTTACTTGGATCTTGTGTGGCACTATAAGAGAATGGAGAGATGTTGGAATAGACTGTATGTTTTCTTAGTTGAGTATGTGGGGCAAATTGCATTGGAGGTAGATAAGGGTAAGGGTATGAGATATTAGCTGTGTAGTGGGATGGGAAGACAGGTTAATCTGGGGCAGTGCTAGCTGTTGCGAGCACCTGTGAGTACTACATAGGTAGTGATTTTTAAATTTATGTTTGGGAGGAGTGGTTGTAGGGTAGAGTAGTCTGCTGTAGTGTATTTTAGATAGTTTATTTTTATGGGGTGCGGGGGAGACTAGTTGTATACCAGTGTTGACAGTACTAGTATAAATAAAATTAGATTGAATTCTAAGTACATTTCCTTGCCCTTGCTATCAATTCACCTCGGAGCGTTTCTATCGCACCCATGATTGTCTTTGATACCTTGGATTCTGGAGGAGATATCTGAGTTCACTCAGTTGTTCCTGGGGTTCTTGGTATTGAGGTCTGTTTATATTGCGTGGCAGATTACTTATTTACTTCTTGTTTTGTTTGCTGGTTATCTCACAATACTGGCACTTTAAGCTCTTCATCAAGGTGGCTTACAGGCCCCTTTTGGTAAAACGTCTTGGGCTTCCTGTCTATCGTCTACTTGGGGATTTCACACTCAATTGGGGGGATTGAATATCGCGTTTGGAGGGACTCCCTATATCATTCTTTAGGCCAGCTCATATTTGTTAGGTTTTAACATAGTCCTTAGATCTTATGATGCAAAATGCCCTTGGGATAGACTGATGACCTTCCCAAGTTTCAACTCATCGTACCGGCCGCATCATTCCCCAGGTGGCAGGATGGTACCTGCTCAGCCTCTTTTTATTATTATACATTTCTATGGTCAGAATCCTATGATGTTGTTTATTGCCATAATATTAGAGTTTTTGTCCTCGTGGTATTTATAGTAGTTTAGTCGGGTGTCAACACCTCGCTTTAGTGGTGATGGCTTTGATCCTGAAAAATCTTGCCTTCAAGGCAGCTGTTGTTATTTCCTGAGGTGGTGTGGAACGATTGGCTACCAGATACTCACACTGTCTGTGTGTATGGATGATTCGGTTGTGAATTGTGGTTGGTAGCTTCATCCATTGCGAGTAGAACCTTCTTTTTATTTTTTTGCTTCTGTTGGCTCGCCCTCCCTCTTCCTGTCATGTCAGTTGGGGGAGCCTCTTATCCTTTGTTTAGTTTGTGCATGTTGTTGGACCTGTATGGCTAGCTTTGCCTGGCTCTGCTTAAACCCTTTTCCGACTTAGTTGGACTTCGATTCAGCTAGGTTGGATGGTGTGGCTGGTATCAGTCTCTTTGGGTATTGGTACTGCCTCCATCATGGCTCCCTGGTGTGGCTAGTAGGCCCCCCTCTACTATATGATATTGGGGAATAGGGCTCCATTGATATGGCCAAGCCCAGTGGCTGCCTGATGGAGCTATGTATAGGCTGTCCTGTGGCTGTCAGATAGTTGATCTGTCTGAGGGGCTGAGAGGGCTGGATGTACCCTGTGGCGTCTATATGTAGGGCTTGAGGAAGGCTAATTAGAGGAGGAGAGGTACCTGCAAGCACTAGTCAGGTTTGCGTCAAGTTAGGTGAGATTTAATTAATTGTTTCCAATTTGCCTTGGGCTATTAGGTAAAGCTGTTGAGTGCTGCAAAGGTCCCTGACAGACTGGCTAGCTGATGGCCACTGGTGCAGATAGTGGGTTGCGATCACCTGATTGGACTTGTTTGGGTCTTGCATGCTAGGTTTTGTGGGGTCTGCTTGGTTTCTTTGGTTTGGTTTTAGGTATGGCGGGAGGAGGAAAGGCGCTATGGGTAGGAGATAGGCCCCACTGACCTTCTTGATCTGTTACTATCTCCATATATTTCATTTGTTTTTTTTTGTTTTTTTGGAAAACAGGCAGCGAATACAGGTCCTCCTGACCAGTACAGTCTTAGGAAGCAACTGGCAAAGTGGATTCATAGGGTCGATGGCCTGACATGCGGGTGTGAGAGGTGGACAGGTTGGTCGCCTCCTCACTGCCCTTGTGCCGCCTGTAGGTTTAGTTGATTTTGTTGGTTTTCTACTGTAAGAAAGGTTTTGTGGAACAGTGTTTAGGCCAGGAGGTAGTATTTTTATGTTTGTTAGACAAGAAACCTAGTCGGGTTGGTCTTTTGCTCGGCTTCGGCTATGCTTAGTGCTGGTTGGCTTCATACCAGATGGGCTACGAACTTGGACTGGGGTGGGCACCAGGTTGTTTGATAGTATTGTAATTAATTCTTATACGGGCATCACTCACAGATAGTATGTGCAGAGCAATAGACTTAGTTAGCTTGGGATTAGTGGTATACTGGTTAGCAGTATCCCTGTACCGGCAGGAACTTGTCATATACCAGTATTAGCAGTGTGAGTTTAAATAAAATTAGATTGAATTCTAAGTCCTTTTCCTCGTCCTTGTACTTCATGTCGGAAGTGTGCATACCAATACTTTACCTTATTTCACTCGTGATAAATACTTCATCTCTGTTACTTGTTTGCTTTTTTTATTTCGGGCGGTCAGTTAGAAGTTAGTTGTTCTTGCTTAGAAGGTACTTCAGTATGAAATATTTATGGCCAGGTCCCGATAATCACTGAGTGTAGTCTTGGGTGAGGATGGTGTCTTCGACAGCCTCCTCTTCGATGGATTCTCTCCCTCCTTCTAGGATGTTATTCCCAGTTCAGTTTGACTCCAACCCCTCTTCCTCACTTGAGACAACCTGTACAGACTTGTCTCTTGCGCCTGCTACTGAGGCTGACTGTAGCCTCATCCCTACAAATATACAGTTATATATTGTACCTAAAGGGATTTTTATTTTCCTACAGTTTCACAACAGTCATGGGTGTCAAAATGCAGTGAACCTGCAGTTTGATAATTTGGTTGGGCAGATGGTTGCTGACGTAACTGTTGCCACGATGGAAGAAGTAGAGGTTTTAGTGAAAGGTTTTCTAATTAGGAGAGGCTGTTCAGCTACATGAGGTTTGAACAAGAACACTACCATAGGACTCTTCATTGGGTTCAACTCCAATCATGGCTCGGAATATTCCCTAGCCTCTGCATCTTCCCACTTCAGAGATTCTCAGCCTATTATGTCTTAGTCCTCTATCCCTCTGACCAAAGACCACTTGACTGTAGCTATGGTTGATGTCAGCTCTTGGTCCACTACCCCTCCTGTCACTAAAGCCATTCAAAGCAAGATGTCCAGTTTCCTCTGCCAGGCCTCCACCCATGGGACAGGTTCATCCACCCCATTATTCCTGGCAGGGATATCATTTAGTGAAAGGGCTCTTTACGAAACGGCTAAGTTCAAGCTAGATGACACTGAAGATGAGGACTACAGCCCTCCTGCAGCTAGAATGCATCACTGTACATAGTCGGCGTCTCCCAGAAAATGATCTGCTGCCCCTCTCCTTGGTCCTCAGTTTTTAAGGGCTATCAAGGTCGATGAGGGATGAAAGAAACAAATTGTGCCAGCAGTCCCTAGCCTACTCCTTGACATTTACCACAGGTGTCTGACCATTCTCCCCTCTGTGATACTCTTGTCAACAATTGAAGCCACAACTCTCTCTCTGCTTGCATTGGTAACCGAAGATGTCCTACCCACCTCTGAGGTGTTGGCTAGAGATACTCCCATAGGCCTAGACAAGGGACTCAACTCTGAGGCAACTGGCCTGGGCGACAGCATCCCCACCCATCTCCAGCAATGGCATGATCACTACCAGCCTTTGACAGAAGCTGGATTTCGTCACCTGAGGGAGGTTGAGGTGGCCTCCAGGAAACCCCCGGCAACCTCCAAACCCTGTTGGAAGTTCAACTCTCAGACACCTAGTCAGAGGCCACCGACCCTGCTGTGGCACAGGCGGACCTAATTATGGCTGGAGTCTGTAAGATGTTGAATGCAGGTAGGACCTCCTCCCCCAGACCCTGCTCGGGTAGCATGATTGGGTCCATGTTGGAAGGACCGAAGGATATCTGCTCTGGCGATACTCAGCCCCTCCACGTCTTGGAATCTGGGTCAATTGAGGATGATTCAGTACATGATATCTGGAATTGGATGAACAATAGCCCAGTATTTGGCAATGAAGGACCAGAGGGTGGGGTAAATTACTGGAGCTGGGTGCACCTGCTCAAACGAGTGGTAAAGTGGCTGACTGATATTGTCAATAGCCTTTAGGCTATCTCTTCATCCTTCATGAGGTGCAGGGGCTGTAATGTGTTGCCAATCATTGCTAATAGGCTTGAGCTTGATGGTAATCCACAGTTGTGTATGGCTTCCATGGGTACCATTTGTGGAACGTGGTGATAGCATGCACGGTATTGATGAAGTTCCATGCCGAATACCAAGTTTTATCATATTCTGGAAGATAATCATTCTACTTAGCCCAGTATTCAAGTTTTTCTTTTTTTTTGTATAAGCAAGAGTCAACAATCTGGTCGAGTTCGTATTCTTCATCACTTAATATCTCAATAGATGGTAGGGATCGTTTGATTCGAGAGGGAAACTTGTTGTATTCGAGTAGTTTAAGGAGTGAGATGTGGAATGTTGGGTGAATTCTCATGCTGGGTGAGAGGCTTAATTTATAAAAACTGGACCCCACTTTTACCAGTATTTTCTAGGGCCCTATCTTTCTGTGGTCGAGTTTCTTTGATAGTCTTGTGATCATGATATGGTGGGTTAGCAACTACACCATATTTCCTGATCATAAGTTCGTATCTAGTTTTCTTTTACAATGGTAGTATTCTTTCTGTCTTAACAGCGCATTAGTTATTGACATTACCACTAGGTCTTGTAGTTGTATAATGTCTGCAAATGTCATATGATTTTCTCTTATCAGGTTATCGATGTTCAGATATTCAGGATGTCTTCCTTTGTTGGTATAGAATAGAGACATTCCGATCGACTCCTGTTTTTCATTGTTGTATGTGCATTCTGTTAGTAGCAATAGATTGTACTAATTACTTTGTTGGTAGTTAATATATGCTCTTAGATACTGTTCTAGTATCATGTTTGTTCTTTCAGTTTGTCCATCAATTTGAGGATGGAATGCCGTGCTCATCCTTCTCTCGATTCCGACTTCTGCTGCTACTTCTTTCCATTGTATGGATGTGAATAGTGTTTCTCTGTCTATGATGATATCTTAATGAATTCCGTGCAGTCTACCTACTTCTCTAATAAATAGATAGATAAATTGTTATATATCTATTTCCTTCTTACATGCGATAAAATGACTCATCTTAGTAATGTGATCAATGACTACCATGGTACAGTCGAATCCTTCGGACTTTGGTAAATAGGTGATAAAGTTAATGGCTATCAATGCCCATGGTTGTATTAGTACCTCATTTGGTTGTAGTAATCAGTAAGGTGGCTGTCATATAGCCTTTGTGTATTGACCAGTATCACAATTTTGTACATATCGTTTAACCATCTCTCTTATCTTTGGCCTATTGTATTTCCATCTTATCAGTTCAGTTATTTTAGCTGTTCTTCCATGTCTTGCCATTAGATTGTCATGGTTTTGAGATATTAGATAACTTCTCAATTACTCTTAGTCGGCAATCCAAATATTGCCTTGATACCACAAATATTCTTCCTTCCATTCGCATGGCCCTAAATTGACTCCCTTTATCTTCTTTTTTCCTTCTTCAAGTACTTTGTAGATGGATTGGATTCTTTTATCTTATTTTCCTGCTTCTTTGAATCTTTCTTGGCGTTCGTCATTTACTTTTATAATTTTTGTTTTATATACTGATATTAGGGTTATTTGGTTGAAATATCTATCTCTTGGAAGGAGTATTTGGTTTTATTGAGTGATCCTTTCATCTTGTTTGTCGGAAAAGTCTTCTAATCTTCGCATAAGGATGTCTGGTTTTCCTTCTTCTTTACCAAGTCGATATTCAACATAGATGTCATATTGATATCCCTATTTCACTCCGTCATATCTGTCTCCTAACCAACATCTTTTTTGTCATAAACAGTTCCCGGTTCTTGAGATCTGTTAGGATTCTAACCAGGTACCAACTTCTTTGAGTGTCGTGTTTCCCCTCCTTGAGAGCATGAACTATTGAAAATAGTTCATTGTCGTAGATATCGTAATTGCATTCCACTGGAATCATTATCTTGGATCAGAATGCCACTGTTCTTCATTGTCTATCTTCATATTTCTGGAATATAATACCAGAACAGACATAGTTTAAGGTGTCTGTTTCCACTAGGATTACTTTTGTTGAATCAAAATATGCCAGAATAGATGCTGTTGTTATTTTGGTCTGCAATTGATCGAAAGTCTTTCGTTTTCATTTCTCCATTCCTACTTTTTTGTTCTTATTAGTCAGGTTGTAGAGAGGTTTTACTGTGTAGCTAAACCCTTCTATAAACCGGCAATAAAAGTTGCAGAACTCTAACAAACTCTAGACTTTGCAAACTTTCATAGGGTATTTCCATTCCCATATGGCATTCATCTTAATCGGATCCATCTTCACTGATCCAGGATTAATGATGAATCCTATATATTTCACATCAATTTTATGGAATTCGCATTTTGCTGCTTCCAGAGTCCTGGCAGTTGGGTTGCTTGCATCTAGTACCTTTCAAATATCTTGCCGGTATTGTCCCATAGTTTCCGAGTATACCAAGATATTATCTAGGTATACTTTGCAGCAGATATCCAGATACTGTGACAGTACCTTATTGATTTATTTGTGGAAGGACACTGGTGTGTTAGTGAGTCCAAAAAGCATTACCTTCTATTCGTATCTTCTGTAATGAGTGGTAAAAGTCATTTTATATTTGTCTGCTTTCTTCATTAATATAGTGTGATAGGCCCTTCTGATATTAAGTTTCGTGTGGTATTTCGCTTTCCTGAGTTAGTCAATTGTTTCTGATATAAGCGGTAGTACATATCGATCATTTTTTGTGATAGCATTTAGGGCTCGATAATTCACACACAGTCTCAGCCTACTATACTTTTTCTTGACAAATAGGATGAGTGATCCATTGTATCCTGGTACTGCTTTCCTGATTTATTCTTTCTTCAAGTTCTCCATGATAGTTAAGAATACCTAAATCCAATACATAGAAATCACTCTAAGTATGGTAACCCCATTCAGAATCAGAATTCCTAGTCTTCAATACCCCCCGCAGCCTCCTTACAAGACCCGCAGGTCATCATACATATCAATCTCAGTTGGATTCTATGACTATAATACTCCAGAATTGAAGGTGTCAGAATAACACCGTGTACATTACCACTGTCTGTCTGACCGGAATTTATTCACGGGCTATATAAGAGGGGACCTTCGGCTAGATCTGAGAAGTGGAACAGAGTAAATCTGTCAATTACTCAAAGCGTTACGAGGTATTAAAGATAAAATGTCTTTGGTGTAAGCTATAAGTAGTGGAATATTTTCATATGAAGAGATAGTATCAAATGGTAAAGAATCGCAACGAGAGACCAATATATTCACATCTACTCTACAATAACTACAAGACTTTAGATCTCCGAGAGACACTACCTTTGAACCTAATAGACTTCATGGAGTGTTACAACTAGGTTTCAGAACACATTGTAGCTGCAGGTATGACTACCAATACTATAACAGTGATTGAAACCATGCTAGCCAGTGCAACCAAGGGTTGTTAACAGAGGGAATATTTATCAATCAAGTAGAATAGCTTTCTGCAAATTAGTAGGAAGTTCTCCAGAAGATATCTATGGATTAGGTAAGGAGTTATGAAGGATTAAAGTCAAGTAACCTAGAGAGATTGTGATTATGACTACCTTCACAGATGCAACCCACAGATAAAACTGATTATTTCATCAATGATAAAAACAATAGGGGCCAACTCAGTTTAACTTAAGAACTAGGCCGTAAGTCTAAAGACTCTAATGATTGGATAACTACTACTGGGAACAGTATGGTTCTGAGTTGGTTATATTGTAATTACCGAAGAGAGTGTAGTAATTTACAGAGTCTCTAGGTGTTCACACCTTTTAAGAATACCCAACATTGCGAGTTATAATCAGAGAGGTTCATAGTTGTATAACAAATAAATATAGTCCGCCAACACTAAGACGCGGAATATAAATATTAAAAGGCCTCCTAAGCTTTAGACATCATCAAGCAACAGAGAAGAGACCCCAATAATATAATATTGTCTTCATAATTCAATTCTACTCCACCTATTTTTAGTTCTCTCTTAGTAGTCATAAATGAAATGAGTGAAGTGCGAGCCATTCTAGACAATCTCTGTCTACAGAAACGAATTTTGGTTAGCCTAGATAACTTTGAAGTTTATCAGGTTGTCTCCACCCAACAGTGATGTAGTCCCAGAGTTCCTTTAGCTCATGTTCTCTTAGATGACAGATTTGATTGGTAAGCAAAGCATATTGTTCATCTTCCTTGAGTTCGATGGCATTATCAATTCCTTCTCAGTGAGGCAGCCGTTGACAGAAATCGAATATCCTTGTGTATGGGTCAACTGGGTCCTCCCCTGGTTCCTTGAATACCTCAAAGAAGTCATAATATTCCTTTAGTACTCATTCCTTAATATTTTGTTTTTTGTCTTACTCTTTGGTGTAGATGGCTAATTCCATACTGATGTTGATGGTACTCTATTGTATTTCTCCTGGTTCCCAATAGTATTGAATAACCCTGGTCACTTGTTAGGAATACTGGGATCTGATACTCAGAAGTCACTCTAAGTAGGGTAACCTTACCCAGAATCAGAATCTCTGGTCTCCAACACCCCCCTCTGGCCCCCTTACAGGGCCTGCACGTTATCATATATATCAATCTCAGTTGTGTCCTGTGACTATGATACTACACAATTGAAGGTGTCAGAATAGCGCCGTATACGTCGCCACCATTTGTCCAACCGGATCCTGTTCGTAGGATATATTGGAGGGGACCTTCGGCTAGGTCTGAGAAGTGAAATAAAGTGAATCCGCCAACTACGCAGAATATTACTAGGCTTCAAAGATATGATACCTTTTGCTTAGGCCGTAAGTAATGGGATATTTCTACATAAAGAGATAGTGTTGAATGGTAAAGGATCTCAACAACAGACCAATACATTCACATCCACCCTACAATATCTAGAAGAGTCTAGAACTCCGAGAAATACTACTATAAAAGTTATTAGGCTTTATGAAGTGTTGTAACTAGGGTTCGGAACACGTTGTAGTTACAAAAACAACATCTCATACTACAACGGTGATCGAAATCCTATTACCTAAAAGCAACCAAGAGTTACCGACCGAGGGAAGAATTATCAACCTGATAGAATAGCTTTCTGCAAATTAGTAGGAAGCCTTCCGGAAGACATTTATCAGTTGGGTAAGGAGTTATAGAGGTTTAAAGTCAGATGACCATGAAAGGTTGCAATTATGACTACCCTCACAGATACAACCCACAGGTGTAACTGATCATTTCATCAATAACGAAGACCATTGGAGCCAACTCAGTTCAACTGAAAGAACTAGGCCACAAGTCTAAAGACTCTAGAGATCGGATAATTACTATTGAGAACAGTATGGTTCTGAGTTAGTTATATCATAATTAGCAAAGAGAGTGTGCTGAATTTCAGGGTCTCCAGGTGTTCGCACCTTTCAAGAATACCCAATATTGCAAGTTATAATCAGAAAGGTACATAGTGGTATGATAAATAGAAGTAGTCCGCCAACACTCAGACGTGGAATATAAATATCGAAGTACTTCCCAAAGCTTTAGACATCATCAAGCAACAGAGAAGAGACCTTAACAATATAATATTGTTTTTACGATTCTATCTTACTTTACCAAATTTACTTCGTTCTCTGTAGTCATAAACGAAAAGAGCGAACTTGTGCCTTCCTAGACAATTTCCATCTACAGAAACGAATTTCTATTGGCTTAGACAATTCTGAAATCTATCAGGTTGTCTCCACCTAACATCACTTCACCTCTTCAGTGATATCGTCCCAATACCTTAGTCGAAATCTCATTGATCTCGATTCTTTAATCAGAAATGCCAAAGCCTTATTCTACTCATTTAGTATTTGGTAATTTGCTAACTTCTTCACAAATAGGTTCTAATATTTTTTTACAGATCAATAGTGCTATTCTTTGTCCTGATTCAATCAGGAACTTATTTGGTCCGGGATTGACCATGATGATCTTGACTTCTTCCGTATAGTCGGCATTGATTACTCCTGCATTAGTGGTTAGCCAATACTTGAATTGTAACTGGTACAGGTACTCGGTTATTGATTTTGTTTTATGTTATATTTTAAGTATCACTTCGATACTTGGTTTATTTTAAGTATCGTTTGATACTTGGTTTTATTTTATGTTTTGTTTTAAGTATTGCTTTGATATTTGGCTTGTTTCAAGTATTGTTTGATACTTGATTTATTTTACCGAAGTATATTATTTGATACCTTTGATTAGTTTCATCATACTAGATATGAACAGATTTGTGTAATTAAAGACCACCTGTTTCCACAATAGAAAAGGCAAGCTTCGACAGACAGTATTTCAATATACTTGGTTAAACAGTTACCTCTTTGTTTCTCAGTACACATTGAAGCCTCCTTTAGTTCTCAGCTCTTGCCTACTCTCTAGTAGAGCAAGCCATCTGCCAACTATAGTACCTTCAACTGATAATGTGATTAGCCCCTTGCGAGCAAGTTATATTATTTGAACCTCCTCCAGTGGTTAAGAACCTGTTTCCAGATTCTGGCCTGATCAACCTATTAACATTCAACTCGGAATGCTAGCAGGGAGAAGCGGCGGAATCACGATACATTCAGCTTTGTCTCAAAACCAACATATAGTTATTGACGACCAGGAGTAGGAAGTAAATCCCATAACAAGACCTCAAAAGAATCAAACATCCCTGATGCTCTTCTAAGGAGCCGGGAGAACCTGCATATACGGAAGTCCTACAACCTCCAGGAGAATTCCCACCTACCCCAGCAAAGATGCCTACCTTTGAACTTCCAAATAACTCAGAAACCAGTAGCGAATCAGATATGGCCAGTACTGGAGGAGGGCCTTTGGGAGGAAGGAAGTCTCAGGTACATCCTGAAGAAGAGGAAGAACCTGAAATACCTGAACCTCTTAAGTTCAAGCTCCACCTCCTGGGGAAGTTCACAGGAGAAGGAAAAGACCTTATGCCTGAAGCCTTTGACTGATGGGCAACTGAACTCACACACTATCTTCTCTTACAAAAGGTAGATGTAGATAACCCTACATCTGGACTATATATTGGATCATTCTGGGAAAGAAAGCCAACTGATGCATACCACTAATGCTAGAAGAAATATGGCGGAAATGTAAGATAGTGAGGATCCACTGTTCTCGAATTCCTCAAAAGCTGATTTCAGTCCTTTATTACAAATGACCTATTATACAACTAATTCAACCAGCTTCACCAAGTCAATGAAGTACATGTCAAAAGAATCACAAATGCAGCTGCAGATCTCCTGTTGTATAGGGAACGAATGATAAAAGGAAGCATCTCCAGTTATATCCGTAAATGGCAATTCTACAATGCCGTGTACCCTACCCTCCAACAAGAGGTAGAGCCACTTGAAGAAGATGACGATACTATGTCAGTAATACTTGTAAGAGTAGAATGAAACAAGGCCATCCTGCAGGAAACCAAGGCATACAAGACACAAACATCCTCTAGCAGAAATAGGCAACCATGATGCCAGCCCTCCAACAACTTTGAAGAACAAACATTACAAAATTTCAAAAAGATAACAAAATCCACGAATGAATTATCACAACATAAGAGTAAATACTTTGAATGTTGAAAAACTGGACATATGGCAAAAGATTGTCCTACCAAGAAGGGCAAAGGAAAAGTAATTAAACAAGAGGTATCAGCCCATAACATCAAGAGTAATAGTGATATTGCCCAATC
>NW_003298758.1:96162-230388 GCF_000151645.1 Tuber melanosporum
ATAGCGAGGCGGGTCGACCTGTACGCCTGAAGTACAGTGTCCGACTACGCGCTACATTCAAAACCCACAATGCCCTAGAAGGTCCTACCCTGATCAATGGTAAAAGAACCCAAGTTCTGTTCGACACTGGTACAATTGGATGGGTCATGATCAGCAATACCTTTGTCTCTGTCCATGGACTCCCAACCCGAGACCTTAACCAGCCTATACCAGTCAATATGGCTGTAAAGGAGTTATTATTCACAAGTCATAAGACCTGTAGTACGATTATCTGACTTGGTTCCACTACTCTTCCCCCTCAGGAGATGCTGGTAGGAAACATAGCTAAATATGATGCATTGATTGGAATGCCATTCCTAAACCACCACAAGGCCATAATGAGATGTAGAGAATCTACTATCAACTTTCCAGAACAAAAGGTCAGAGTCTCAGGTAAGCCAACAAGAGGAGAATACCATGCCACAGTCTGTGAAGCAACTGCCCAATACCTATTAAACGAATACTCTGATGTTTTTCCTGATAAGATCTCAATCCCAGAAGAACTACCACCTATGAGGGAAATAAACTACCATATCCACCTACAGGACTCCTCTAACCTCAGGAACCAATCAATCTACTCTATCCCTAACGCATATAAAAACCCATTAGGCAATTAGATAAACCAGAATCAAAAAAGAGGAATCCTCTACTGAGCAGAAGTATCAGGTGCCGCACCAATGTTTGTCTAACTCAAAGCAGATGGCAAAAGAATACGCCCCCTGGTTGACCTGAAACTAAGGAATGAAAACACGTTTATGGACACTTCTGCTATCCCAAACCAGACCTAGATCCTGAATGCAGTAGGACGGGCAAGATACTGAAACTAGATTAACCTAAGGGATGCCTATTTCAAGACAAGGTTAGATCCAGAAAGCGAACACTATAACAGTTTCAAGACACCCTTCAGAAGTTTCATTAGCTGAGTTATGCTACAAGGAGACATGAACACACTTGCTACCTTCATGCATATTATGGAAAACCTGCTAAGTGAATACCTCCACTATTTTGTATAGGTTTATATTGATGATATTCTCATTTTCTCAAACTCTGAAGAGGAACATGCATAACATAGAGGTTTAGTGTGTACTAAGCTAAGAAAAGCTAAATTCTACACTAGCCGAAACAAATCTTTTCTGTTTGCCGACAGGTTTGAAATCCTGGGATATGTAATAAATAATGAAGTGTCACGAATGTGGCTTAGCGAGAAAAGGGTTTTCACGTGACGCATAGTTATGAGTCACAAGTACGTTATTGTTTCACACATATGACTCATTAGAGTTATATGATTTGTTATGTGTGGGATTTGTGATGCTTTTGCACATGGCTCAAGTATGAGTCATGGGACATGCGCCTGACAAGTATGCCTTATGAGTATGCCTTGCGGGTAAGCCTTGCACATATGATTTATGTTTTGCACATGACCTCATTATGAGGTCATGGGTTTCACTCATATGACTCAGTCGAGTCATATGACTTGTTTATTGAGTTATGATTGGTTTATGAGTTTTGTACATGACCTCGCTACGAGGTCATGGGTTTTGAGCATGTGATCACTTTGGTCATATGACTAGTTTGTTATGATTTAGTTTTGCACATGTGACCACTTTATGTCACATGACTAAAGGCGGGAAGAATACTATATAAGGAGGCCGATGCGGCCGAGGAAGATAGGTTCTTGACGCTTTGTTCTAAGTACTTTTCCTACTTATTACTTTAACGAATATAAAACAACTTTACAATCTTTATCCTTATTGCAACATTATCGTTACGCCAAGGAAGGCACTTTACGAAGAAGAGTTAGAGAAAGCTTACGATAGGTATTCCAGGTAGAAGAAAAGGGTCTTGTACTATCGGTAATGTAGGCAGTGGCCTAGAGCTATCGTAAGACAAAGGAAGAAGAGGACAGGAAGAGAAGTATCGTTCCCCGTCACCAAGCACTAACTACCCAGAGAGGGATCGTTACATTACAAAGCGTTACCTAGTGCGACGCCAAACGATACAAGTCGGCATCCTTCAACCCAGACAGGGAAGGAGATATTGACATCGACAATGAAAATCTTAATCTAGGAGGATTCAGCGATGCCCTAGATCACGTCTCAGCAGACCCCTCGAGAGCAGCAAGCCCAGTAACCTCAGAGAAAGGATCATCAGTCGATAGCTCTCCTGCTGGAACTCCACAACCCGAGAGAATGTCGGGATCCACAGTACCTGGGCCACTGGCCCCAGCTGCTCCGGCACCAGGAACCAGCATACTTGGAATGACTGAAAATCAGTTTCAGGCATTTCTTGCAGCCACACGAAATACAGGGCAAGGAAATATCCAACCACCAAAAGTAAAGGAGCCCGACACATATGAAGGAGCCGAAGATAAGCTACGAATATTCTTAGCGCAATGCGAGGGATATTTTGCCGTTAAGGGATACGGAGATCACCTTGATGAAATTAACATTCCATATGTGGAATCTCTACTCAGAGGACTCGCGGGACAATGGATCATGCCCTTCCAAGATGGAAGGAAGCAGAGGGAATGGGTCACATACGAAGAGTTCAAGGCGACACTCTTTGAACAATTTGGAGATCTCAATGCCGAAGAATCAGCAAGACGAAAGCTAGAAAAACTCCAGCAAGGAAAACAAACATTCTCAGCATATTGGAACGAATGTCGACTGTTGGAATATGAGGCCGAGTTTGATGATGCAACTCTCTACATCATCCTCCTGAGAAACTGCAGTGAGAGACTCCGAGAGGCATGGGGAATCTCTGAGCTGCGCTATACAACAGCCGAAGGATTTGCAAGATGGGTAATCGACAAAGAAAGCAAATTAAACATGGTTCGAAGCAACTCGGAAAATACTATTGCACATAGAGTGGTCCAATCATCCAGGAATGTGGATGAGACCTTCAAACCGCAAGCACCTCGTGGAGAAAGTCGAGCATTACCACCAGGCGAACCAATGCAATTAGACAAGTCAAGAGCAGGGCCTGCTCTGAATCTGTCTAAGGAAGAATATGGAAGAAGGATGAATGGGAAGCTATGCCTAAGGTGTGGAAAAGCAGGGCATCGGATACGAGAATGCAGAAGCTGGCCGGACAACGGATACCAGGGAAACAGAGCTGCGGGAAATAATCATTTCCAAAATCAGAAAAGAAGCAACATCCGCGAAATGATAGCAGAGGATTCACTGGCGGAAAACCACGAGGGTCTCCAGTAAACGGTGGTCTGGGAGACCAAAGATGTGGACCTGGAAAATCCATCAAATTAGCGAACTACTACAGGGCACTACACACGAAAAGAGGAGAAGAAGATGGAGATCATGTGATGATCAAAATGAAGATATACAACAGAGAAAGTGAAGAAACAACAATATATGCAATGCTCGACTCGGGGGCCACTAAAGACTTCATCAACAAAGAAATATGCGACAAATACGGGCTCCACACCAAACAAGTGAAGAAAGCAAGACAAGTCTACTTAGCGGATGGAAAACCAAGCGCTATGGGTCCTATAACCCATACGGTGACAGTACCCATGGACATTGACAGCTATAGGGAAACGGCAACCTTTCAAGTGGCAGATCTGAAGAACCAGGAGATAGTCCGAGGGATGCCATGGTTACGAAAGCATAATCCGACGATCAATTGGAACGAGAACAAGATGACCTTTACAAGCAAACTATGTGCGACACAATGTCTCAACAGTTGGCCTGTGGTCTACTCAATACCAATACGAGAAGCGGAAGAAGAAACTTTGCATGCAAGGTTTGCTGAGATGCGGCAAGATAAGAAAGTCCAGATACAAAGGCTGGACCAAGAGGGAAGAGTGCCTACCAAGGGTTCCAAAGAGGCAGCAGGACACGACCGATATGCCAACGAAGGAATCAAAATACCTGCCAACGGGCAGGCAATGATAGCAACGGGAATAGCCATTGGACTCCCAGAAGGCACCTATGGACGAATAGCACTCCGCAGTGGTCTAGCAGTCAAACACCGACTCATGACCATGGCAGGAGTGATCGACGTCGACTATACTGGTGAAATCAAAGTGGTCATGGCCAACGTAGCTCAAGAGGACTACTAAGTCCAGAAAGGGGATCGAATCGCACAGTTGATAATCAAAAAAATCAACAAAGAGGATCTGTATGAAGTAGATCAACTGGAAGAAACCATAAGAGGAAACAAGGGATTTGGAAGTATGGACCAAAACCAGCTCGATCCAACAAAAAGAATTGAGATCAAAGAGATCACAGCACAAGCCTTTGGACGATATTATCGAACAGGAGATGTAACAGGAATTCTCCAATGGACATACGAAGACGAAAAAGCGGTTCTAGTAAAAATCAACATCAGCACAGAGCTAGCAATCCAGGACAAGAAATACCAAAGCAAAAAAGGATGGAAAGAATTGGTTCCAAAAGAATATCACCAATTCACAAATCTATTCCAAGAAGAGGAAGCTATGGAGCTACCACCTGGAAGACCAGGAATCTACCACAAAATTCAGCTGGACAAAGACAAAAAAACGGGAAAGACAAAAGAGATTCCCTATAAGAAGTTATACCTGCTAGGGGAAGCAGAGCTCGAAGAACTTAGGAAGTACATCGAGCAAAACCTAAAGAGAGGATGGATCTGAGACTCTTTGGCGTCAGGAGGATCCCCAATACTATTCGTCAAAAAGAAAGACGGAAAAATGAGACTATGCGTGGACTACAGAGCCCTCAATTCGGTTACCAAGAAGGACCGATATCCACCACCCTTGATTGGGGAAGCACTTGGGAGACTACGATCAGCAAAATACTTCACCAAACTCGACATTAAAGACGCATACCACAACATACGCATCAAGGCAGGAGACGAATGGAAGACTACATTCGCCTCAAGATACGGAATGTTCGAATACTTGGTTATGCCCTTCGGGCTAACCAACGCACCGGCTTCATTCCAGAGATGGATCAACAAGGTACTTAATAAGTACCTGGACATATGTTGCATCGTATACTTGGACGATGTACTCATATACTCGGAAAACATACAACAACACCAAAAAGATATCAGCAATATCATGGCCGCAATACAAGGATCAGGAATGAAGATCAAACCAACAAAATGCGAATTCCATAAGAAACAGAATACCTTGCATTTATCATCAATCAAAGTGGGGTCAAGGTCGACCCTGTTAAAACAGCAGCCATATGGGATGGGGCCAAACCAAACAACAAGACAGATGTTCAATGCTTTATGGCATTCTGCAACTTTTATTGAAGGTTCATAGAGGGGTTTAGCAGGCTTGCAAAACCACTCTATAACCTAACGAAAAAAGACAACAAATGGAAATGGGGAGAAACTGAACAAAAAGCATATGATGCAATACGAACGTATTTAAACTCGGCACCCATATTGGTCCATTTCAACCCAAACCGAAGGACAATGATTGCGACGGATGCCTCAAAATATGTATCCTCAGGCATACTATCGCAACAAGGTGACGATGGAAAATGGCGGCCAGTGTCCTATCGATCCAAGACAATGACCCCCGCAGAGTGCAACTACGATGTTGCAAACAAAGAACTATTAGCAATAGATCAAGCATGAAAAGAATGGAGAAGATACATTTCGAACAACGACCATCCAGTCCGAGTTCTAACTGACCACAAGAACCTGGTACCGTTCATCACTACGAAAGAACTGAACGATCGCCAGATAAGATGGATGGAACACCTCAGCAAATCCAACTTCAAAATCGAATACCGACCAGGCAAAGAAAGTGGAAAGCCAGATGCTCTCACAAGGATTGCAAGCGACAAACCACAAACGAAAGAAGACGAAAGAATCAAACAAAAAACACGGACCCTATTACCAAAAACCTACTTCGAGGCAATGGAGGTTATCCAATTCACATCAAAGGAGGAAAGAAGAATTGAGAACGCAAACGAAATAGACAAAACAATGCAGGCAATAAGAGAAGCCTGGGAAGAAGGAAGAAAGGAGATGAAAGGAATTGCACTGGAGTTATGCCAATGGAAGGACGGAAATATGTGGTATGATGGAAAACAATGGATGACGGAAGAAGAGGAGATAAGGACAGACATCATACGACAACACCATGATATCCGAAGGGCAGGACACGGGGGAACGGCTAAAACCACAGAATTCATCACAAGGTCATTCTATTGGCCAGGACTGCGCGAAGATGTCAAACGATAGGTCAAAAACTGCGACATATGCCAGAGAATGAAAACGGCTAAACACGCACCATATCGATTGCTAAAATCAAACGAAATTCCCGAACAACCATGGAAAACAATTACTATGGATTTCATCAATGACCTACCAACATCCGAAAATTGCGATCGCATCCTGGTCATGGTGGATCGTCTGACCAAAATCAGCCATTTCATTCTGGTTAGAAAAGATATCAACACGAGGGATTTTATACAAACCTTCTTCAGAGAGGTTTTCCGACTTCATGGCTTACCTAAGAATATCATCACCGATCGAGGAACACTATTCACATCGGGACTATGGAAAAAAGTAACCAGAGAAATGGGAATACAAAACAGAATGAGCACAGCGTTCCACCCACAAACTGATGGACAAACGGAACGACTAAATGCGATACTCGAACAATATTTAAGGGCGTACGTCAACTATCAACAAGATGATTAGTACAAGCTGTTATCGATGGCCGAATTCGCATACAACAATGGAAAGCAAGAAACGATCGGCGCCACACCATTCTTCGCGAATTATGAACAATATCCACAAAGTCAGACCACATATCATACGATTAAGGAGGTGATACCGGAGAAAGCGGATATGGGAAAACTACACGAAACCTTGCAATACGAGATGAGTCAAGCACAACAACGGCAAAAAGAACAATACGATAAGCACCGAAGACCGGATCCGAACATACAACCAGGAGATATGGTATAGCTAATACCACGCAATATCCATACAACACAACTATCAAAGAAACTGGACTACAAGAAAATCGGACCCTTCAGGATATTGGAAAAAGTGGGCAGCCGAGCTTATAAACTCGACCTTCCCCCCTCAAGGCGAATACACAATACATTCTACATCTCACTCCTCGAATTACACAACGACAATAAGTTTCCTTCCCAAAGACTTATTCCTCCCCCTCCCATCGAATTCAATGGAGAACCAGAATTCGAGTTCGACAAAATAGTTGATTCCCGCTTCTTCCACGGTCACCTCCAATACCGAGCCAAGTGGACAGGATATTCTCCTGAACACGATAAAACCTGGTACTTCGCACACAACTTCGAAAACGCACAAGATGCCATCTCAACCTTCCACCAGCGATACCCAGGCAAGCCTGGCCCAGGTGACGATCACGTTTAACCAAGACAAAGGCGAGGGAAAGACTTCCGCGCCATTGCAGCAACACGAGGGCAAGGGCGATAGCCCCCGCCAAACTACACCCACCAGCCCTGAATAGTCATTCATGGAGCCAACCGACAAAGAACTCAAGGAAAGGGAAAGACAAGCACAGCATAACACCATGTGATGGACGGTATGCTACGATGACGGTTGCCAAACACATTTTGGCGACAAAGAAGGCTCGGGATGGTTCCCGAGGGAATGTCGAAAGTGTGGCCCACAGCCGGACCACGTGCTGAAGCATTGGCAACAATGCTTCAGAAACGGGTGCAGGATGCACAGGGTACAGAAAATATTTGCGGGATACTACCTGCAGAAGGATGGAAGCAGAAAAGAGTTGGAAGGAGAAGATGCCAGAAATGTGACGTGTTCGCAAGGTGCTAATCGCGTTATCGATAATAGATACGATAGTTGGCAGGTGGCCTGCTCTTCCAGAGAGGAGGCGAGAGCTGAGAACTAAAGGAGGCTTCGAGGGCGTACTGAGGAACAAAGAAGTAACCATTCAACCAAGTATATTGAAATACTGTCTGTCGAAGTCTGCCTCTTCTATCGTAGAAACAGGCGGTCTTTAAATACACAAATCTGTTCATGTCTAGCATGAACGGAACTTTTCAAAGGTATCAATCGATACACTTTGGTAAAACTTCTTAAGTATCAAAGCGATACTTAAAACAAAACATAAAACAAAACCAAGTATCAAACGATACTTAAAACAAACCAAGTATCAAAGCGATACTTAAAACAAAACATAAAACAAAACCAAGTATCAAACGATACTTAAAACAAACCAAGTATCAAACGATACTTAAAACAAAACATAAAACAAACCAAGTATCACACGATACTTAAAACAAACTAATAACCAAGTACCCATACCGGTTACATTCCCCAAAACAAAACAAGTGTTTAAACAAACAAAACCTAATAATCATCAAAGGCGGATTCCGAGAAACTCATGGCTTCAGTTTCCGCCAAAAACTCTTCATCATAGGTATCACACCAGGGACAAGAGGAAACTCTAAGGAAACACTTAGACTCAGGGAAATCTAAATCACAGTAGTCACGAATACCAGATTCGTGCTGTACATCAACCCAAGCATGATCACAATCCAGACAGTAGTCAATCCAGAGGATTTCGAAGTAGTCCTCAAGTTGGATAACATCGCGGTTCAACAACAGTCCAACAACCTGTTGTCGCTGCCTCACATTGAGCTCCACATAGTTTGACATCGTTATGGTATTCGGATGGTGATTGGTGACTAGATAAAGTTGTCGAGAGCCTGCTCCATAGCTTGATTCTCCTCATCGCTACTTTCGAACTCTGACTCAATGTGTGGTGCCCAAAATCCATCTCTAGTTTCGAGTTCTGTGTACCATCGCTCAGTTTCTGGCATTGTAGGTGTCCAGCACATGGTGATATAATTGATTGTTGGGGGGAGGGATTCGTTTGGCATGTTGTCTTTCCACCATTCATTCACCATATCCATAGCGTGCTCAAGTCCTTCCAGTGGTTCCCAACTGTTTTCGCTCGTCGGATATCCTTTCCATTTGACTAGGAATTGATCATTTCCATGCCACAGGCGGTGGTCTCTGATTTCTTCAACTTCCCATTCATCCTTCTTCTCGATGATGATAGGTGCAGGCCGAGAGTGGGTCCTTCCAGGAAACTTGGAGTCGTCATTGGGATGGAATTCGTTTGACAGTTGAGGCGTGGAAGACTGCAGTATTGCGGCGGTACATGCGTCCATCCATCTGGACAGTGTAATTCTCTGTATGCTCGTCAAAGGATATGACTTTGAAGGGTCCTCGCCATCGGGGTTGTAGTTTCTTGCTGCGTCCGACATTGGTAATAAACATGTTACCGTGTACCATGAGCATGTCTCCTGGTGAGATGGGAACCTGTTTGCGACGTCGTTTCTGGGCAGTAGTGGTGCTTCGGAATCGGGCAGCCTTAACAGCTTGGAAGGCATCGTTCCGAATTGCTTGGTGGCGGTTTAGATGGTCATCGGAGGCAGGGACTGAGGAGTTCTTGAATAGTGTTGTAGGTAGGAGAGAGTATTGGCTGCCAAAGACTGCCTTATATGGTGACATGCCCAAGGTATCTGGAAATCCGGCATTGATATATATGCGCCTAGTTCAACTAGGGCTGGTTCCCAGTTGGTTTGTCGTTCCTTGATCATGTTCCTAATCCCGGTCTTGACCTTGCAGATTTTTCGTTCTGCTTGGCCATTAGTCTCATGGTGTCCTGGGGCAGCCATAATGTGGTTTATTCTGAGAGAGGTTAAGGTTTGCTTCCAGAATCTAGCAGTAAAGCGGGGATCAGCATCACTGACAATAGATAAGGAGAACCCGTGGGGGGTAAATAAGTGTCGTTGTAGGTTATTCCAGGTGTCTTTGGAGGAGTCGGTAACCTTCATTGGTATTAACCAGGTGTATCCAGAGAATCGATCCACAGCTACCAATATGGTGTCATATCCGGCGGACTTGTTGAATGGTCCTGTGAAATCGATGGCATAGGATTCAAATATTTCACATGGTAGTTGGAGGGTCTGAGCTTTCCCTTCAGGAAGTTGTGTTCACTCCTTATTTGCCTGGCAGAGTTCGCATTGCCTGACAAAATCGCGGAAGTCCTTTCGCATTTCAGGCCAGTAGACATATTCTGAGGCATATTGGAGGTTGCGATCTGCGCTATGGTGTCCTTTGTTGTGAATCTCGGATATGACATATTCTCTAATCGTCATTCCGTTGAACATATGGCCTTTTGGTACGTATAGGCAATGTTCTCCATAACGGGTGCTGGTAAAGACCATTCCATTGGATATGTTGTAGGGGGCGAGGTCTCCATGCCTGGAGGCATCCATGGCTTTGAAGTAAATCGGGTCATGGCGGTATCCTGCTATCATTTGGCTTCGGAAAGAGGAGGTTAATTCTTCTGTGGTTGATCTAACATCTCGTTCATCCTCGATTAGGGATCCTCTTGTTGGTTCGATAGGGGCTTCCTCTTCCTCAAAGGTTTCGTAGAGTTGACGCCGATGCTCGGGAATAGTAGGGGGTATGACCGAGACAATGGTTTCATTGTTGTATACTCGTAAGGGTCCACCATATAGTGGTCGTGAATCGATTATGGGAGGAGAGGATGACGGGGCTGACTGTGGGGGGTGTAAATAGGATATTGCATCCACGTAGGCTGCTGCTTGTTCGAGTTCTTCAAGACCTTGGTATCGTGTTGGAACAGGATTAAGGGTATAAGGAGGTTGGGTTGATTCATCTTCATTGATCACTTCTTCTGCTCCTTCAACGGTGTCGAAACTGGTGTTTTTGGAATCATCAGCAGGCATATAGTACGGTTGTTGGTATCTGTTGCCGAACTTGATCTCAGTCTGGTGAAAAGGGCAGGTGTCGTGATAGCAATGGGACCAGTGGAGTCTACTTTGTTCAAGTTCGTGAGGAGGTATGCTGCGGAGCGTGCAATTGTCTTTCCATTCTTCATCAACGTCCTTTCCTCGTTCTGTTCCGGCAGCACTGTACATGGTGTAAGAGAAAGGATTGGAGGGAGTAGTAGAGCTGGCTGCAACCATCGATGTTTCTTGTTCATAGGAGGTGTCGTCAGGGCTGTCCTCGCTTTGTCTTGTGTGGTCGTGAACAAGGGGAGGGTTTGCGAGGTCTTGATTCTCATATAGGCGGGAAAGAGCATCAGCTAAATATTTCGTTCTTCCTGGGGTGTAGATAATTTTTGCATCGTATTTGCTGATTTCGCCTATCCATCTTGTTCTTCTTCGTCCTGGTATCCTTTCTGTTTTAAGATTAGTGAGAGGTTGGTGGTCGGTAACAATGGTGAAGGTATTGCCCATCAGGATGTGGTTGAAAGCGGCGAGAGCATCAATCACAGCAAGGGCTTCCTTGTCTGTTGTTCCATAGTTCATCTGTGAGTTAGTGAACTTCCTGCTGTGTAATGCCGCCGGCCTTGCCGTTTCCTGGGAGGCCCCTTGCCCAACCCATGCTCCAACTCCAACATCCGATGCGTCAGTAATCAACCATATCGGTTCTGGTTTACTATAGTCGATAGGTTGGATAACATTGGCGTTTTTAATCAATTCCTTGATGTTGGTAAAGGCTTGGTCATGAGTGTGGGTCCAGACAAATTCTGCATTACCGGTAAGGTCTGTGAGCGGCGCTGTTATAGTGGCATGGTGTGGAAGGAACTGGGAAATATAGTTGACTAATCCTAGGAATCGCATGAGTTCCTTTTGATTCCGGAGTGTTGACCATTCCATTAAACAGGCTATTTTTCCTGGGGCTGCATGTATTCCTTCATCATCTATAACATGTCCTAGAATATCGAGTTTGTCGGCAAACAGGATTGATTTGTTTCTGCTAGCGTAGAATTTAGCTTCCCTAAGTTTGGTACAAACCAAACCTATATGGTAGGCGTGTTCTGTTGCGGTGTTCGAGAAGATGAGAATATCATCAATGTAGACCCAAACAAAATGGTGGAGGTATTCGCTTAGGAGGTTTTCCATAATTCGCATGAAGGTGGCGGGCGCATTCATATCACCTTGTAACATAACTCGGCTAATGAAACTTCCGAAGGGTGTTTTGAAACTGTTATAGCATTCGCTTTCTTGGTTTAACCTGGTTTGGAAGTAGGCATCGCTTAGGTCAATCTTACTTCGGAATCTAGCCCGTCCAACTGCATTTAGGATCCGTTTTTGATTTGGGATAGCGGAGCTGTCCATAACCGTGTTTTCATTCCGTAGTTTGAGATCAACCAAGGGACGGATCCTCTTGCCATCTGCTTTGGGTTGAACAAACATAGGAGCGGCACCTGGGGCTTCTGCCCGGTAGATGACTCCTCTTCTTTGTTGTTGGTTGATCCAATCGCAAAGTGGGCTTTTGTATGCGTCAGGAATAGAGTAGGTCGGTTGGTTCTTGAGATTGGAGGGGTCTTGGAGGCGGATGTGGTGGTTCACCTCTCTCATAGGTGGCAGTTCTTCGGGTATTTGATCAGGGAAAACATCAGAGTATTCATCCAATAGTTTTTGGGTAGTTGCTTCACAGACTGCGGCTCGGTACTCTCCGCTTGTTGGCTTGCATGAGACTCTGACCTTCTGATCTGGGAAATCGATGGTTGATTCCCCACACCTGATTATAGCTTTGTGGCGGTTCAGGAATGGCATGCCTATTAGGGCATCGTATTTGGCTAAGTTTCCAATCAGCATTTCCTGGGGGGGTAGGACTGCTGAACCAAGTCGAATGGTTGCACTACAGGTTTTATGGCTTGTGGATCGTGATCCTTTTACAGCCATATTGACTGGTATGGGTTGGTTAAGGTCTCGAGTGGGGAGTCCATGGACAGAGACAAAGGCATTACTAATCATATCTCTTCCGATTGCACCAGTGTCGAATAGGACTCGAGCCTTTTTACCATTGATTAGGATTGTTCCTTCCAGAGCGGTGTGAGCCTTGAATGTAGCCGGAGGTCGAACACTGTTGCATTCCACATCGATATATCCGATATGGATTTCTTCATATTCAGTAGATTGGGCGTTATCGCTTTCAACATTGTTGGCCGATGGCTCTTGCTTAATTGCCTTTCCTTTTCCTCTCTTCGAAGGGCAGTTCTTTGCCATGTGTCCTGTTTTTCCACATTCAAAACATTCTCCTTTTTCCCGTCTCGATTCTTTGGAGGATTTTGTTTTCTTCTTGAAAACCCGTGGGGTGTCATCTCCAGAGTTGCTGGAGGCTTTGTGTCTTGGCTGGCTGTTTCTACTAGAGGAAGTCTGTGTTTTGTAGGCCTTGGTCTCATGGAGAATGGCGTCCTTTCGTTCTGCTCTTGCAATAATTACTGCAATATCATCGCCATCTTCCTCGAGTGGTTCTACTTCTCGCCGGAGGGTAGGGTGCATGGTGTCGTAGAATCGTCGCTTCAGGATGTATTTAGAGATGCTTCCTCTCTCCATTCGGTCCTTATACATTATCAAGTCCGTAGCCACATCGGTGATTCGCTTGACATGCGTTCCGTTAACTTGCTGGAGCTGGTTGAATTTGTTGTATAGGAGGTCGTTGGTTATAGAGGATTGGAATCGTCCTTTCAGGTAATCGAGAACTGTAGATCCTCTTAATCTTACATTCCCGCCGAAGTCCTTATAGCATTGGTGGTATGCGTCGGTTGCCTTTCCTTCACAGAATGATCCAATGATAAGTCCGGTTGTAGGGTCTTCCACATCTTTTCCTTGTAAGAGTAGGAAGTGTGAGAGTTCTGTGGGCCATCGTTCAAAGGCTTCAGGTTTGAGGTCTTTCCCTTCGCCTGTGAACTTCGCTGGGAGGTGAAGTTTAAACTTAGGGGGTTCAAATGCTGCTGGTACCTCCTCTTCTTCAGGCCTTGCCCGAGATTTCCCTCCTCCAGAAGGCCCTCCTCCTGTGCTAGCCATATCTGATTCGCTACTAGATTCTGGGTCGTTTGGAGGTTCAAAGGAAGGCTTCTTTGCTGGAGTAGAAGGGAATTCTCCTGGGGGTTGTGTGTCTTCCGTGTTTGCAGGATCGCCCGGCTCTTTGGCAGAGCTCCGGGGTTGTTTCTTTCTTTTAAGATCTTGCTGTGGGATTTGCTTCCCACTCTTGGTCGTCAAAGACTCTATCTTGGGTTTGAGATGAAGCCGAATGTGCTGTGATTCTGCCGCTTCTCTCCGCTAGCGTTCTGAGGTGGATATCGATAGGTTGATCAGGCCTAAATCCGGGGACAGGTTCTTAACCACTTGCTGAGGTTAAAAAAATGTGACGTGTTCGCAAAGTGCTAATCGCGTTATCGATAATAGATACGATAGTTGGCAGGTGGCCTGCTCTTCCAGAGAGGAGGCGAGAGCTGAGAACTAAAGGAGGCTTCGAGGGCGTACTGAGGAACAATGAAGTAACCGTTCAACCAAGTATATTGAAATACTGTCTGTCGAAGTCTGCCTCTTCTATCGTAGAAACAGGCGGTCTTTAAATACACAAATCTGTTCATGTCTAGCATGAACGGAACTAATCAAAGGTGTCAAGCGATACACTTTGGTAAAACTTCTTAAGTATCAAAGCAATACTTAAAACAAAACATAAAACAAAACCAAGTATCAAACGATACTTAAAACAAACCAAGTATCAAAGCGATACTTAAAACAAAACATAAAACAAACCAAGTATCAAACGATACTTAAAACAAACCAAGTATCAAACGATACTTAAAACAAAACATAAAACAAAACCAAGCATCAAACGATACTTAAAACAAACCAAGTATCAAACGATACTTAAAACAAAACATAAAACAAAACCAAGTATCAAACGATACTTAAAACAAACCAAGTATCAAACGATACTTAAAACAAACCAATAACCAAGTACCCGTACCGGTTACAAGAAAGGCATGGGCTGTGAGGATACGGTCCAGGGAGGGACGGGCCCAAAACTCCTCCGCAGACTCGGAACCGGATGTCAGGAGCCTACACAGGCAGATCCGGGGACTCCGAGAACAACTGGGCCAAGCCGAGGCCATAATTTCGGCAAACGACAAAACAATCGCGGAGCTACGACAGCTGAACGACAATCAGCGGCACACGATCGAAATGGCGAACCTGACTCTAGAATCGGTGAGGGTCAGATGGAGGACGGCCGATGAAAAGTTCCACAACCTGAGAAGGACCATGTGCTCAGCAGGACGGGAACTATTGAAACTGGGAGAAAAGGCCTGATGGGACTCAAGCTTAGGAGGAGGGGAGCTAATGTCATGAATCTGGCTTAGCGAGAAAAGGGTTTTCACGTGACGCATAGTTATGAGTCACAGGTACGTTATTGTTTCACACATATAACTCATTAGGGTTATATGATTTGTTATGTGTGGGATTTGTGATGCTTTCGCATATGGCTCAAGTATGAGTGATGGGACATGCGCCTGACAAGTATGCCTTACGAGTGTGCCTTGCGGGTAAGCCTTGCGCATATGATTTATGTTTTGCACATGACCTCATTATGAGGTCATGGGTTTCATGCATATAACTCAGTTGAGTCATATGACTTGTTTATTGCATTATGATTAGTTTATGAGTTTTGTACATGACCTCGCTACGAGGTCATGGGTTTTGAGCATGTGATCACTTTGGTCATATGACTAGTTTGTTATGATTTAGTTTCGCACATGTGACCACTTTAGGTCACATGACTAAAGGCGGGAAGAATACTATATAAGGAGGCCGATGCGGCCGAGGAAGATAGGTTCTTCACGCTTTGTTCTAAGTACTTTTTCTACTTATTACTTTAACGAATATAAAACACCTTTACGATCTTTATCCTTATTGCAACGTTATTGTTACGCCAAGGAAGGCACTTTACGAAGAAGAGTTAGAGAAAGCTTACGATAGGCGTTCCTAATAGAAGACAAGGGTCTTGTACTATCGGTAACGTAGGCAGGGGCCTAGAGCCATCGTAAGACAAAGGAAGAAGAAGACAGGAAGAGAAGTATCGTTCCCCATCACTAAGCACTAACTACCCAGAGAGGGATCGTTACATGAAGGAATATATGCCACCCCGGAAAAGATTACCTATTTAACAGAATGGACACCTTCTTAAAATCAAAAGGAACTAATACAGTTCCTAGGACTTGGCAATTAAATCTTCTAGTTTTTAGCACATCATGCCACAGTAATTGTAGCTCTCACAAACCTTACCAGCAATGCAGAATTTGTTTGGATCCATGCTCATGACCAAGCCTTTACCAATATTAAGGAATTAATCAAGAATGCCAATATTATACAGCCTATCACCTACAATAAACCAGAACCAATCTGGCTAATTACTAATACATCAGATATTGGAGTTGGAGTATGAGTTGGCCAGGACCATTGCATGAAATGGCAAGACGGGCAGCATTACACAGCAGGAAGTTTACTAATTTTCAGATGAATTATGGAATAACAGACAAGGAAGCACTTGCAGTGATCGATGCTCCTGCCGCCTTCAATCACATCTTAATGGGCAACACCTTTATCATTGTTACTGACCACCAACTCCTTACTAATCTGAAAACTAACAAGATCTCCGGCTAGAGGAGAACACACTAGATAGGAGAAATTAGCAAATACAATGCAAAAATCATCCACACACCTGGAAGAACCAACTATTTAGCTGATGCTCTGTCCCGTATTTATGAGAGCTAGACACTCTAGGACTCCTCTCTCGTTTATGATCATACAAGACAAATTGAAGATAGTCCTGACAATACCTCCTATAAACAAAAACCAAGATTGACTACTACCAGTACTGCCCCTCTCTCCGCTCCTTTCTCTTATACCATGTACAAAGTAGCTGGAACTGAGCACTGAAAAGAAATCATTGATGAATGGAAGGACAATTGTACCCTCCACCGCGCACCTCCTCATGAGCTTGAATAAAGCACACTCTATTGGTCTCACTGTTACCTCAATATCTGTCTTTTTTACCAGACTGAAATTAAATTTAACAACAAATACTAACAACCATATTATACCTCTGCTGGAGATTCTAAAAGCACCAGCCTCGACACTGCAGAAGAAGAAGAATAACAAATGATAGACGACATTAATGATGGATTGATCCAACCCCTTCTTACTCTTAATCCTGCTCCAAGACGACACCAAGGTCTTGAACAACTCAAAGAAGCAGTATCCTATTTAGATGCAACATTCTAACTTCACCTCCTACAGTCTGCACTGCCATCCTCACCCTCCATAATAGATTCACGACCACTAGTTGGTGGACTCTTACAAGCATACAATAACGAAACTCTCGTCTCTGTCATGCAACCCACGATTCCTAAACATCGCTAACAGCTCTATAAAACCTTTGAAGAAGAAGAGGTCCCTTTTGAACCGACAAGAGGATCCCTCATTGAGAATGAATAAGATGTTAGATCAACTATGATGGAATTGACCTTATCTTTTCAAAGCTAGATAATAGCAGGATACCACTATGACCTAATCTATTTCAAAGCTATGGACAGCTCCAGACATGGAGATCTCACCCCCTACAATATATCCAATGAAATGGTCTATACTAGTACTCACTATCGTGAACATTGTTTATACATTCTAAAGGGCCACATAATCAATGAAATAACTATTAGAAGATACATCATTACTGAAATCTACAACAAAGGATACCACAGTGCCAACCGCAACCTCCAATACACCTCAGAATATATTTACTGGCCAGTAATGCGAAAGGATTTCTGCGACTACATTAAACAATATGAACTCTGCCAGGCAAATAAGGATTGAATACAACTACCTGGAGGAAAAGCCCAGACGTGCCAATTACCTTGCGAGATATTCAAATTCTTTGCAATCGACTTCGCAGGACTATTCAACAAGTCTGCCCATTATGACACTATCTTGATAGCTGTCAATCGATTTTCCAAATACACATAGCTTATACCAATGAATATTACTAACTCCTCTAAAGACACCTGAAATAGCCTCTGGCAATACTTATTTACCACCCATGGACACCCATTGTCTATTATCAGTGAAGCTGATCCCTGTTTCACAAACAGATTTTGGAAACAAATCTTGACTTCTCTAGGAATCACCCATATTATGGCTGCTCCTGGATATCACAAGACTAATAGCTAAGCTAAACGAAAGATCCGAGAAGTCAAGAACTGAATTCGGAACATAATCAATAAAAGACAGACCAACTAGGAACCCGTTCTCGCTGAGCTCACTGCATATATCAATGCCGGGTATTCAGACACCCTAGGAATGTCTCTATACAAGGTAATCTTTGGCCCCCAATACCTTCTCCTACCTACAGCCTTATTCAAGAACTCCTCTATTGTAGCCTCTGATAACCACTTAAACTGCCATTAAGCTATCTGGAATAATGCTTTCCAAGCTGTTAAAGCTGTACGATTCCGAAGTACAACTACTACCCAATAGTAACAGTGCAAACATATACCTATTCTGCCCAGCAACATGCTTATAATCTATGGAAACAAGTTTATTACTACTATTGGACACAGTAAGAAACTAAAACCACCATGGTGAGAACCTTTCAAAGTCTTATCCTTTGATGAGTATACAGAAAGCTACGCTGTTCAGATGGACAGACACATGTACTGCTGCAATACCACCATCTTCCATGCCTCTACTGTCAAACATTTTCACCCTAATAACGACTCTAAGTTCTCTAGAAGATCGCACTCTCCCCCTGCACCTATCATCATTGACAAGAAGGATGAATAGGAAGTTGAAGAAATCTGAGACTACTGCCTTTGACATGGAAATAACCAGTTGCTGGTCAAATGAAAAGGATACTGAACTAGCAAAAATAGCTGAGAACTACTGAAACGGTTAGACCATACTATGGACATGGTGAACAAGTGGTGGGAAGACCACATGCCAAACAATTCCTTACCACCTATAATTAATTACATTAGGATGTGCTGGACACCAACTATACCAGAAACTAAGTGATGGCAACTTGAACCAGAAGCCAGGAATAGGCTTTAGGCACCATACTTCAAGTCAGAATTCGAAAGCAGTGATGAGGAAAACCAGGCTATGGAACAACTCCTTGACAATCTCGTCTAGTCACCATTCACACATCCAAATACTATAATGATGTCAAACTATGTAGAACTCAACGTAAGGCTATAACAACAGCTTGTTGGACTATTATTGAATTGTGATATTATCCAACCTGAAGACTACTTTGCTATCCTCTGGGTAGACTACTACCCTGATTGCAATAATCCTTGGGTGGATGTACAGCATGAATCTGGTATTCGTGATTACTGTGATCTGCATTTCTTTAAGTCTTGTTATTTCCTTAGGATTTCTTTTTGTCCCTGGTGTGACACTTATAATAAAGAACCTAGAGCGGAAACTGAAGCCTTTAGTTTTTCAGACTCTACTTTTGATGATTGTTAGGTTTTGTTTATTTAAACTATTATTTTATTTTGGGAAATGTAACCGATACAGGTACTCAGTTATTGGTTTTATTTTATGTTTTGTTTTAAGTATCATTTTGATACTTGGTTTATTTTAAGTATCATTTGATACTTGGTTTTGTTTTATATTTTGTTTTAAGTATCGCTTTAATACGTGATTTGTTTTAAGTATCGTTTAATACCTTGTTTTGTTTTATGTTTTGTTTTAAGTATCACTTTGATACTTGGTTTGTTTTAAGTATCGCTTTAATACTTGGTTTGTTTTAAGTATCGTTTGATACTTGATATGTTTTACTGAAGTGTATTGCTTGATACCTTGTATTAGCTTCGTCATATTAGATATGAACAGATTGGTGTATTTAAAGAACGCCTATTTCTACGATCAAAAAGGCAGACTTCGACAGACAGTATTTCAATATACTTAGTTGAACAGTTACCTCTTTGTTACTCAGTATACCTCGAAGCCTCCTTTAGTTCTCAGCTCTCGCCTCCTCTCTAGTTGAGCCAGCCACCTGCCAACTATCATACCTTCAACTGATAATATAATTAGCACCTTGTGAGTACATTACATGAATGCTAAACCACCTCTTAAGACAATCCCTTCATAAGTACCTTCTGGTAGTCTAATGGTAATCCCAGTTTCAATAATACCTTGCCTGTTGGCTGGTATTATTTGACTCTTATATGTGTACAGGTAATATTCTGCTACCCTAGTTGACACTTTAGTAGGTACTCTCGCTCTGAGTGTTAACTTCTTGACTAGAATCTTCTGATTCTTCTCGGACCTGTGATGTTAAAACTGGGTTTTTATATTTTTTCCTTCAGTCTCTGCTTTGGATTTAGCATATACTGCCAGTGAACTGTTGAGGCAACATGTCATACATCATTCACTGGTGAATATGACCTTACCACTATCCTACTCAATTTTAAGATTGTTCTCTTGTAACCAAGGTATCTCGAGGATGACATCTTGTCAGCTTAGCTTGGTGAATTGTAGTGTGATATTCACATTGTATATTCTAGTTTCTATTCTCAGTGTTGTAGTATGCATGACAGGACCTATTGTGTAACGTGTTCGCAAGGTGCTAATCACGTTATCGGTAATAGATACGATAGTTGGCAGGTGGCCTGCTCTTCCAGAGAGGAGGCGAGAGCTGAGAACTAAAGGAGGCTTCGAGGGTGTACTGGGGAACAAAGAAGTAACCGTTCAACCAAGTATATTGAAATACTGTCTGTCGAAGTCTGCCTTTTCTATCATAGAAACAGGCGGTCTTTAAATACACAAATCTGTTCATGCCTAGCATGAACGAAACTAATCAAAGGGATCAATCGATACACTTTGGTAAAACTCCTGAAGTATCAAAGCGATACTTAAAACAAAACATAAAACAAAGCCAAGTATCAAACGATACTTAAAACAAACCAAGTATCAAAGCGATACTTAAAACAAAACATAAAACAAAACCAAGTATCAAACGATACTTAAAACAAACGAAGTATCAAAGCGATACTTAAAACAAAACATAAAACAAAACCAAGTATCAAACGATACTTAAAACAAACCAAGTATCAAAGCGATACTTAAAACAAAACATAAAACAAAACCAACTATCAAACGATACTTAAAACAAAACCAATAACCGAGTACCCATACCGGTTACATTCCCCAAAACAAAACAACTGTTTTAAAACAAAAAAAACCTAATAATCATCAAAAGCGGATTCCGAGAAACTCATGGCTTCAGTTTCTGCTAAAAACTATTCATCATAGGTATCACACCAGGGACAAGAGGAAACTCTAAGGAAACACCTAGACTCGACGAAATCTAAGTCGCAGTAGTCACGAATACCAGAGTCGTGCTGTACAACAACCCAAGCATGATCGCAATCAGGACAGTAGTCAATCCAGAGGATTTCGAAATAGTCTTCAAGTTGGATAACATCACGGTTCAACAACAGTCCAACAACCTGTTGTCGCTGCCTCACATTAAGCTCCACATAGTTTGACATCGTTATGGTATTCGGATGGTGATTGGTAACTAGATAAAGTTGTCGAGGGCCTGCTCCATAGCTTGATTCTCCTCATCGCTGCTTTCGAACTCCGACTCAAAGTATGGTGCCCAAAATCCATCTCTAGCTTCAAGTTCTGTGTGCCATCGCTCAGTTTCTGGCATTGTAGGTGTCCAACACATGGTGATATAATTGATTGTTGGGGGGAGGGATTTGTTTGGCATGTTGTCTTTCCACCATCCGTTTACCATATCCATAGCGTGCTCCAGTCCTTCCAGTGGTTCCCAACTGTTTTCGCTCGTTGGATATCCTTTCCATTTGACTAAGAATTGATCATTTCCATGCCAAAGGCGGTGGTCTCGGATTTCTTCAACTTCCCATTCATCTTTCTTTTCAATGATGATAGGTGCAGGTCGAGAGTGGGTCCTTCCAGGGAACTTGGAGTCGTCATTTGGGTGGAATCGTTTGACAGCAGAGGCATGGAAAACTGCAGTATTGCGGCGGTACATACGTCCATCCATCTGGATAGTGTAGTTCTCTGTATGCTTGTCAAAGGATATGACTTTGAAGGGTCCGCGCCATCGGGGTTGCAATTTCTTGCTGCATCCAACATTGGTAATGAATATATTACCGTGTACCATGAGCATGTCTCCTGGCGAGATGGGGACATGTTTGCGTCACCGTTTCTGGGCAGTAGTGGTGCTTCGGAATCGGGCAGCCTTGACAGCTTTGAAGGCATCGTTCCGAATTGCTTGGTGGCAGTTTAGATGGTCATCGGAGGTGGGGACTGAGGAGTTCTTGAAGAGGGTTGTAGGTAAGAGAGGATATTGGCGGCCAAAGACTGCCTTGTATGGTGATATTCCCAACGTATCTGAAAATCCAGCATTGATATCTTCCACGAGCTCAACAAGGGCTGGTTCCCAGTTGGTTTGTCATTCATTGATCATATTCCTAATTCCGGTTTTAACTTCGCGAATCTTTCTTTCTGCTTGGCCATTTGTCTCATGATGTGTAGGGGCAGCCATAATGTGGTTTATTCCGAGAGAGGTCAAGGTTTGTTTCCAGAATCTGGCAGTAAAGCGGGGATCAGCATCACTGACAATAGATAAGGGGTACCCATGGGGGGTAAACAAGTATCGTTGTAGGTTATTCCAGGTGTCTTTGGAGGAGTCGGTAACCTTCATTGGTATTAACCAGGTATATCCAGAGAATCGATCCACAGCTACCAAGATGGTGTCATATCCGGCAGACTTGTTGAATGGTCCTGCGAAATCGATGGCATATGATTCGAATATTTCACATCGTAGTTGGAGGGTCTGTGCCTTTCCCTCTGGTAGTTGTGTTCGCTCCTTGTTTGCCTGGCAGAGTTCGTACTGTTTGACGAAATCGCGGAAATCCTTGCGCATCTCAGGCCAGTAAACATATTCCAAAGCATATTGAAGGTTCCGGTCCGCACTGTGGTGTCCTTTGTTGTGAATCTTGGATATGACATATTCTCTAATAGTCATTCCATTGAACATATGGCCCTTTGCTATGTATAGGCAATGTTCACCATAACGGGTGCTGGTATAGACCATTCTATTTCATATGTTGTAGGGGGCGAGGTCTGCATGCCTGGAGCTATCCATGGCTTTGAAATAGATTGGGTCATGGCGGTATCCTGCTATCATTTGGCTTCGGAAGCAGGAGGTTAATTCTTCTGTGGTCGATCTAACATCTCGCTCATCCTCGATTAGGGATCCTCTTGTTGGTTCGATAGGGGCTTCCGCTTCCTCCAAGGTTTCATAGAGTTGACGCCGATGCTTGGGAATAGTAGGGGGTATGACCGAGACAATGGTTTCATTGTTATATACTCGTAAAGGTCCACCATATAGTGGTCGTGAATCGATTATGGGAGGAGAGGATGGCGGGACTGACTGTGGGGGGTGTAAATAGGATATTGCATCCACGTAGGCTGCTGCTTGTTCGAGTTCTTCAAGATCTTGGTATCATGTTGGAACAGGATTAAGGGTATGAGGAGGTTGGGTCGATTCATCTTCATTGATCATCTCTGCTGCTCCTTCAACGCTGTCGAAGCTGGTGTTTTTGGAATCGTCAGCAGGCATATAGTACGGTCGCTGGTATCTGTTGCCGAACTTGATCTCAGTCTGGTGAAAAGGGCAGGTGTCATGATAACAGTGGGACCAGTGGAGTCTGCTTTGTTCAAGTTCATGAGGAGGTGTGCTGCGGAGCGTGCAATTGTCTTTCCATTCTTCATCAATGTTCTTTCCTCGTTCCGTTCCGGCAGCACTGTACATGGTGTAAGAGAAAGGATTGGAGGGAGCGGCAGAGCTGGCGGTAGCCATCGATGGTTCTTGTTCATAGGAGGTGTCGTCAGGGCTGTCCTCGCTTTGTGTTGTATGGTCGTGAACGAGAGGGGGGTCTGCGATGTCTTGATTCTCATATAGGCGGGAGAGAGCATCAGCTAAATAGTTGGTTCTTCCAGGGGTATAGATGATTTTTGCATCGTATTTGCTGATTTCACCTATCCATCTTGTTCTTCTCCTTCCGGGTATCTTTTCTGTTTTAAGATCGGTGAGGGGTTGGTGGCTGGTAACAATAGTGAAGGTATTGCCCATCAGGATGTGATTGAAAGCAGCGAGAGCATCAATCACAGCAAGGGCTTCCTTGTCTGTTGTTCCATAGTTCATCTGTGAGTTAGTGAACTTCCTGCTGTGTAATGCCGCCGGTCTTGCCGTTTCATGGGAGGCCCCTTGCCCAATCCATGCTCCAACTCCAACATCCAATGCATCAGTAATCAGGCATATCGGTTCTGGTTTACTATAGTCGATAGGTTGAATAATGTTGGCGTTTTTAATCAATTCCTTGATGTTGGTAAAGGCTTGGTCATGGGTGTGGGTCCAGACAAATTCTGCATTGCCGGTAAGGTCTGTGAGCGGCGCTGTCACAGTGGCGTGGTGTGGGAGGAACTGGGAAATATAGTTGACTAATCCTAGGAATCGCATGAGTTCCTTTTGATTCTGGGGTGTTGACCATTCCGTTAAACAGGCTATTTCTCCAGGGGCTGCGTGTATTCCTTCATCATCTATGACATGTCCTAGGATATCGAGTTTATCGGCAAACAGAATTAACTTGTTTCTGCTAGCGTAGAATTTAGCTTCCCTTAGTTTGGTGCAAACCAGTCCTATATGGTAGGCATGTTCTATTTCAGTGTTAGAGAAGATGAGAATATCATCAATGTAAACCCAGACAATATGGTGGAGGTATTGACTTAGGAGGTTTTCCATAATTCGCAAAAAGGTGGCGGGCGCATTCATATCACCTTGTAACATAACTCGGCTAATGAAACTTCCGAAGGGTGTTTTGAAACTGTTGTAGCGTTCGCTTTCTGGGTCTAACCTTGTTTGGAAGTAGGCATCGTTTAGGTCAATCTTACTTCGGAATCTTGCCCGTCCAACTGCATTTAGGATCTCGATTTGGTTTGGGATAGCGGAGCTGTCCATAACCGTGTTTTTGATCCATAGCTTGAGATCAACCAAGGGGCGGATTCTTTTTCAATCTGCTTTGGGTTGAACAAACATAGGAGCGGCACCTGGGGCTTCTGCCTGGTAGAGGACTCCTCTTCTTTGTTGTTGGTTGATCCAATCACAAAGTGGGCTTTTGTATGCGTCAGGAATAGAGTAGGTAGGTTGGTTTTTGAGATTGGAGGGGTCTCGGAGGCGGATGTGGTGGTTCACCTCTCTCATACGCGGTAGTTCTTCGGGTATTTGATCAGGGAAAGCGTCAGAGTATTCATCCAATAGTTTTTGGGTAGTTGCTTCACAGACTGCGGCTCGGTACTCTCCGCTTGTTGGCTTGCGTGAGACTCTGACCTTCTGATCTGGGAAATCGATGGTTGATTCCCCACACCTGATTATAGCTTTGTGGCGGTTCAGGAATGGCATGCCTATTAGGGCATCGTATTTGGCTAAGTTTCCAACCAGCATTTCCTGGGGGGGTAGGACTGCAGAACCAAGTTGAATGGTCGCACTACAGGTTTTATGGCTTGTGGATCGTGTTCCTTTTACTGCTATATTGACTGGTATGGGTTGGTTAAGGTCTCGGGTTGGGAGTCCATGGACAGAGACAAAGGCATTACTGATCATATCTCTTCCGATTGCACCAGTGTCGAATAGGACTCGAGCCCTTTTGGCATTGATCAGGATAGTACCTTCTAGAGCGGTGTGTGCTTTGAATGTAGCCGGAGGTCGAACACTGTTGCATTCCACGTCGATATATCCGATATGGATTTCTTCATATTCACTGGATTGGGCGTTATCGCTTTCAACATTGTTGGCCGTTGCCTCTTGCTTAATTGCCTTTCCTTTTCCTTTCTTTGTAGGACAGTTCTTTGCCATGTGTCCTGTTTTTCCACATTCAAAACATTCTCTCTTTTGCCGTCTCGATTCTTTGGAGGATTTTGTTTTCTTCTTCAAAACCCGTGGGGTATCGTCTTCAGAGTTGCTGGAGGCTTTGTGTCGTGGCTGGCTGTTCCTACTAGAGGATGTCTGTGTTTTGTAGGCCTTGGTCTCATGGAGAATGGCGTCCTTTCGTTCTGCTCTTGCAATTATTACTGCAATATCATCGCCATCTTCCTCAAGTGGTTCTACTTCTTGTCGGAGGGTTGGGTGCATGGTGTCATAGAATTGTCGCTTCAGGATGTATTTGGAGATGCTTCCTCTCTCCATTCGGTCCTTATACATTATTAGGTCAGTAGCCACATCAGTGATTCGCTTGACATGCGTTCCGTTAACTTGCTGGAGCTGGTTGAATTTGTTGCATAGGAGGTCGTTGGTTGTAGAGGATTGGAATCGTCCTTTCAGGTAATCGAGAACTGTAGATCCTCTTAATCTTACATTCCCGCCGAAATCCTTATAACATTAGTGGTATTCGTCGGTTGCCTTTCCTTCACAGAATGATCCAATAATAAGGCCCGTTGTAGGGTCTTCCACATCTTTTCCTTGTAAGAGTAGGAAGTGTGAGAGTTCTGTTGCCCATCGTTCAAAGGCTTCAGGTTTGAGGTCTTTTCCTTCTCCTGTGAACTTTGCTGGGAGGTGGAGTTTAAACTTAGGGGGTTCGAATGCTGCGGGTACCTCCTCTTCTTCAGGCCTTGCCCGAGATTTCCCTCCTCCAGAAGGCCCTCCTCCTGTGCTAGCCATATCCGATTCGCTACTAGATTCGGGGTCGTTTGGAGGTTCAAAGGAAGGCTTCTTTGCTGGAGTAGAAGGGAATTCTCCTGGGGGTTGTGTATCTTCCGTGTTTGCAGGATCGCCCGGCTCTGTAGCAGAGCACCGGGGTTGTTTCTTTCTTATAAGGTCTTGCCGTGGAATTTGCTTCCCACTCCTGGTCGTCAAAGACTCTATCTTGGGTTTGAGATGAAGCCAAATTTGCTGTGATTCTGCCGCTTCTCTCTGCTAGCGTTCTGAGGTGGATATCGATAGATTGATCAGGCCTAAATCCAGGGACAGGTGCTTAACCACTTGCTGAGGTTAAAAAAATGTAACGTGTTCGCAAGGTGCTAATCACGTTATCGGTAATAGATACGATAGTTGGCAGGTGGCCTGCTCTTCCAGAGAGGAGGCGAGAGCTGAGAACTAAAGGAGGCTTCGAGGGTGTACTGGGGAACAAAGAAGTAACCGTTCAACCAAGTATATTGAAATACTGTCTGTCGAAGTCTGCCTTTTCTATGGTAGAAACAGGCGGTCTTTAAATACACAAATCTGTTCATGCCTAGCATGAACGAAACTAATCAAAGGTATCAATCGATACACTTTGGTAAAACATCTTAAGTATCAAAGCGATACTTAAAACAAAACATAAAACAAAGCCAAGTATCAAACGATACTTAAAACAAACCAAGTATCAAAGCGATACTTAAAACAAAACATAAAACAAAGCCAAGTATCAAACGATACTTAAAACAAACGAAGTATCAAAGCGATACTTAAAACAAAACATAAAACAAAACCAAGTATCAAACGATACTTAAAACAAACCAAGTATCAAAGCGATACTTAAAACAAAACGTAAAACAAAACCAAGTATCAAACGATACTTAAAACAAACCAAGTATCAAAGCGATACTTAAAACAAAACATAAAACAAAACCAAGTATCAAACGATACTTAAAACAAAACCAATAACCGAGTACCTGTACCGGTTACATATTGTACTTTTTTCTCTATCCACCATGTAGACCTCCCTGAGATTTCCTGACTTACATAGCTCTTTATCAATAAAGTCCTCCGTTACATCAGTGTCGATCATTGCGTTGATGTATATCTCTTCTCATTTGTCCTATAATCGTATCGGTATAATAAGATACTTCTTTGCTAATTCTTGGTGCTTGATTGTATCTTTGTCTTCTAACACCTCACAGAAATTCTATATCTTGATGGGTTTTTTCTTTTTGTCTCTCAGACTACCTCTTACGGGAAACTTTCCTCATTTCCCAACTCTGTTCCTGTTTCTTCTAACTTCATCTCTTTTATCGAGGTCCTTGATTTCCATTCCCTGCTTGGAGGGTCTCTTGGTATGGTAGCTGTGCTTTTAAGGTTGTATTAACTTCAACAGTCTCTGATCCCGCATTCTACTCTTCCACACTTCAGATACAGGTTTTCTACCATCTATTTCGCATAATCATCTCTAGAAAGATTCAGACTTCCTTTTCCAATTCAATCTATGGCCATAGCTGATCCTTCTTCCAACATTATTTTCAGTTTGAATATGCCATTATCGTTTCTTGGTATTAGTTTCTCTTCTTTCAACCTCTTATAGTTTCTTTTTCATTCCAGGTTCTTGAGACCTATCATCTTGGTTTCTCTCTGAATGGCCCATATTACTAACACTTCAGCTCCTTCCATCTTATGGTCAACATGGCTGAATGTATGTCGGAGCATTGGTGTAATGGGAGCTCCCTCTGGGAAGATGGATCCTAAGGTTGCAACTGTACCGAAATGAATTCTTCTGCAAAAGTAAACAAATATAATAAATGTCAAAAGTCTCAACAGTAGAATTTGAAGAAATAAAACGGTAAAACTTAATATCATTAAGCTACAACTTTTACGCAATTAAGTCCTGATCTCGAGAGGTAGTTGATTGTCAGAGTAGAGGAGAACTCACATATACTTAAGTAGATTTCATATACTGCCAATTGCTTCCCATCACTACTCTGTATTCGTGAGCAGCTAACTTTTTTGGGCTGACTAGCTAACCTCTACGGGTCGAATCAAAGATCCGCCGTAGTGAACTAGACTACTCTTGTGGTTTGCTAACATCCACCCGATAGAAGTATTTTATCTGCTGCATTTACAATGCAACCGCAGGAGCAAAAACTGTTCATATCATGGACATGTCAGTGGCGAGCTGCCATGCCCGAGTAGATATGATACCAATTATAGAACTCTGTACCCATATACACTTAGTCTTCTACAAGCATCCACAGCCTTTAAACATCTATCCATTTCTACTCTATTCTATATCATTCTGGATAATAGCCACTGAACTTCCCCAATAGACTCATTCGGATATTGACTACCAATAGGCACTACCCACAAATCAACCCTCCTAGAAACAGGTCTTATCGTGACCTTAGACTAGTGTCTCAGAGTCCCTAATGATTCTCCAATACTATTACACTTTTGGGGTAACGGACTTCGGTTACCTCACCTACTAACCTTCGGTAACCTCACATACTATCTTAGACTTCAAAGGAGTATTACTCTGTCAGTTCTGGTTCGATTTACACGTAACTACCTGGAAACCATTCTCCAGGTTCACCTCTACCCCCTCACATATCCTTGGAACAGTTTCTGGCCGGTCAGACAGTGGGAACGTATACGGTGATACAGGAGCATCTTTATCTGAAAACATTTACTAGGCTTACAGCAACTCTCCAGGCTGTAGCCCATGACACCAGGAACTTATAACATGGTCGAAGGGGGGTGTTAGCCACCATACCTTCAGGTTACAGCTTGTTCGGAACTCAACTGGTTGTGTGGAAGTGATCCGCACAACCTGAGATTGGAACACCCTATGTAGTTTCGTGTAATAAACAATCTAGTAACTTCCCCGAAGTCCTTCATAACAAGTTGCTTTCAAGGTAGGGTAACTTGGCTCCATAATAGGGTAACCCATAGCCCAAGTAAGGGTAACTTTAGTTCGAAGGTAGGGTAACAGCACGGTAAGTTACCCTACAGAGTAGGGTAACTACTGCTCCTTACTAGTACCCGTATACTTCTTTGTATGGTATAGCATGACCAACTGAGGTACCTAACCAACAGTACCTCTATCCGGTAGACTCTTGTGTACCACTATTCCTACCACGGTAGTCTCTTGATACCAGTATGGTCATAGGTTTAGGTAACTGTAATAGTTCCCCGTGGAGTCTCAATACAGTTGGACTTAGCCCTGTATATATGTAACGATTCCTCTCTGGATAGTTAGTTCTTGGCGACGGGGAATGATACTTCTCTTTCTTTCTTCTTCTTTCTTTGTCTTACGATAGCTCTAGGCCTCTGCCTACATTACCGATAGTACAAGACCTTTGTCCTCTATCAGGAACGCCTATCGTAAGCTTTCTCTAACTCGTCTTCATGAAGGACTTTTCTTGGCATAACAATAACTGTGCAATAAAGATAAAGATGGTAAAGATGTTTTATATTCGTTAAAGTAATAAGTAGGAAAAGTACATAGAACAAAGCATGAAGAACCTATCTTCCTCGGCCGCCTCGACCTCCTTATATAATTTTCTTCCCGCCCCTAGTCATGTGACCTAAAGTGGTCACATGTGCGAAACCAAATCATAACAAACTAGTCATGTGACCAAAGTGATCACATGCTCAAAACCCATGACCTCGTAGCAAGGTTATGTGTAAAAACTCATAAACCAATCATAACGTAATAAACAAGTCAGATGACTCGACTGAGTCATATGCCTGAAACCCATGACCTTATAACGAGGTCATGTGCAAAACATAAATCGTATGCGCAAGGCTTACCCGCAAGGCACACTCGCAAGGCATATTCGCCAGGCACACGTCCCATGACTCATAGTTGAGCCATGTGCGAAAGCATTACAAATCCCACACATAACAAATCATATAACCCGAATGGGTTATATGTGTAAAACAATAACATACCTGTGACTCATAACCATGTGTCACATCAAAGCCTTTTCCATGCCAAGCCACGTTCGTGAAATTAGCTCCCCTCCTCCTAAGTCTGAGTCGCATTAGGCTTTTTCTCCTAGTTTCAATAGTTCCTGTCCTGCCGAGCGCATGGTCCTTCTAAGCTTGTGGAACTTTTCGTCTGCTGTCCTCCATCTGACCCTTACTGATTCTAGGGTCAGAGTCGCCATCTCGATCATGTGCCACTGGTTATTGTTCAGCTGTCTTAGCTCTGCGATTGTTTTGTCATTTGCCGAAATTGTGGCCTCGGCTTGGCCAAGTTGTTCTCAGAGTCCCCGGATCTGCCTGTGTAGGTTCCTGACGTCCGGTTCTGTGTCTGCAGAGGAGTTTTGGGCCCCTCCCTCCCTGAACCGCATCCTCACGGCCCATGCCTTTCTGGCATCCTCCCCCTCCAACTCTTTCCTGCTTCCATCCTTCTGCAGGTAGAATCCCGCAGATACTTTTTATGCCCTGTGCATCCTGCACCCATTTCTGAAGCATTGTTGCCAATGCTTCAGAACGTGGTCCGGGCGTGGGCCATGCTTCCGACATTCCCTTGGGAACCATCCCGCACCTTCTTTGTCACCAAAGTATGTTTGGCAACCGTTATCGTAGCATACCGTCCATGACATGGCGTTATACTGCGCTTGTTGTTCCCTCTCCTTAAGTTCCTTGTTGGTTGACCCCATGAATGAGTATTCGGGGCTAGTGGGTGTGGTTTGGTAGGAGCTATCACCCTAGCCTTTGTGTTGTTACAACGGCGCGGGAGTCTTTCTCTTGCCTTTGTCTTGGTTGAACGTGATCGTCACCTGGGCTGGGCGTGCATGAGTATCATTGGTGGAAGGTTGAGATGGTATCTTGTACGTTTTTGAAGTTGTGTGCGAAGTAACAAGTTTTATTGTGATTGGAAGAATATCCTGTCTACTTGGCTGGGTATTGGAGGTGGCCGTGGAAGAAGCGAGAATCGACTATTTTGTCGAGCTGGTATTCTGGTTCTCCGTCGAGTTCGATTGGAGGGTGATGAATAAGTGTTTGTAAAGGAAACCTATTGTAGTTTTGTAATTCAAGGAGTGGGATGTGGAATGTATTGTGTATTCGCATTGAGGGGGGAAGGTTGAGTTTATAAGCTCGACTGCCCACTTTTTCCAGTATCTGGAATGGTCCTATTTTTTTGTAGTCCAATTTCTCTGATAGTCGCGTTGTATGGATATTGCATGGTATTAGCCATACCATATCTCCTGGTGGTATGTTCGGATCTGGTCTTCGGTACTTATCGTATTGTTCCTTCTGTCGTTGTTGTGCTTGATTCATTTCGTATTGTAATGTTTCATGTAGTTTTCCCATATCGGTTTTGTCTGGTATCACATCATTAATCGTATGATATGTGGTCTGACTTTGTGGATGTTGTCCGTAATTTGCGAAGAAGGGTCTCATGCCGATTGTTTCTTGCTTTCCCTTATTGTATGCGAATTCGGCCATAGATAGCAGCTTGTACCAATCATCATCTTGATAATTGACATAAGCCCTTAAATTTTGTTCAATTATCGCATTTACCTGTTCCGTTTGTCCATTCGTTTGTGGGTGGAATGCTGTGCTCATTCTGTTTTGTATTCCCATTTCTCCGGTTACTTTCTTCCATAGTCCAGATGTGAATAGTGTTCTTCGATCGGTAATGATATTCTTTGGGAGGCCGTTAAGTCGAAAGACCTCTCTGAAGAATGTTTGTATAAAATCCCTCCTGTAGATATCTTTTCTAACCGGAATAAAATGACTCATTTTGATCAGACGATCCACCACGACCAGGATGCTATCGCAATTTTCAGATGCCGGTAGGTCCGGGATGAAATCCAGAGTAATTGTTTCCCATGGTTGTTCGGAAACTTTGTTTGATTTTAGTAATCCATATGGTACGTGTTTAGCTGTTTTCGTCCTTTGGCATATATCGCAGTTTTTTACATATCGTTTGACATCTTCACGCAGTCCTGGCCAATAGAATGACCTTATGATGAATTCTGTAGTTTTAGCTGTTCCTCCGTGTCCTGCCGTTCGGATATCATGGTGTTGTCGTATGATGTCTGTCCTTATCCCCTCTTCTTCCGAGATCCATTGTTTTCCATCGTACCACATATTTCCATCCTTCCATTGGCATAAACCTAGAGCAATTCCTTTCATCTCCTTTTTCCCTTCCTCCAAGGCTTCTCTTATTGCCTGAATTGTTCTGGCTTTCTCGTTTGCATTCTCAATTCTTCTTTTCTCCGTTGATGCGAATTGTATAACTTCCCTTGCCTCGAAGTAGGTTTTTGGTAATAGTGTTCCTGTTTTTTGTTTGATTCTTTCGTCTTCTTTTGTTTGTAGTTTGTCGCTTGCAATCCTTGTGAGAGCATCTGGCTTTCCACTCTCTTTGCCTGGTCGGTATTCGATTTTGAAGTTGTATTTGCTGAGGTGTTCTATCCATCTTATCTGGAGGTCATTCAGTTCTTTCATAGTCATGAATGGGACCAGGTTCTTGTGGTCGGTTAGAACCCAGACTGGATGGTCATTGTTCAAAACGTATCTCCTCCATTCTCTTAATGCTTGAACTATTGCTAATAGTTCATTGTTTGCAACATCCTAGTTGCACTCTGCGGGGGTCATTATCTTGGATCGGTAAGACACTGGCCTCCATTTTCCATCATCGCATTTTTGCGATAGTATGCCTGAGCATACATATTTTGAGGCGTCCGTTTCGATCATGATGCTTCGGTTTGGGTCGAAATGGACCAGGATGGGTGCCGATGTTAGATGCATCCGTATTGCATCATACACCTTTTGTTCTGTTTCTCCCCATTCCTATTTCTTGTCTTTCTTTGTTAGGTTACAGAGTGGTTTTGCAAGCCTGCTAAATCCCTCTATGAACCTGCGATAAAAGTTGCAGAATCCCATAAAGCATTGAACATCTGTCTGGTTGTTTGGTTTAGCCCAATCCCATATGACTGCTGTTTGACAGGGTCAACCTTGACCCCACTTCGATGATAAATCCGAGGTATTCTGTTTCTTCCTTATGGAATTCGCATTTTGTTGGTTTGATCTTCATTCCTAATCCTTGTATTGCGGCCATGATATTGCTGATATCCTTTTAGTGTTGTTGTATGTTGTCCGAGTATATGAGTACATCATCCAAGTATACGATGAAACATATATCGAGGTACTTATTATGTACTTTGTTGATCCATCTCTGGAATGAAACCGGTGCATGGGTTAGCCCGAAGGGCATAACCAAGTATTCGAACATTCTGTATCTTGAGGCGAATGTAGTCTTCCATTTGTCCCCTGTCTTGATGCGTATATTGTGGTATGCGTCCTTGATATCAAGTTTGGTGAAGTATTTTGCTGACCGCAGTCTGTCCCATGCTTCACCAATCAAGAGTAGAGGATATTGGTCTTTCTTGGTAACCGAATTGAGGACTCTGTAGTCCAGGCAGAGTCTTATTTTTCTGTCTTTCCTTTTGACGAATAGTATTGGAGATCCTCCTGACGCGAAACAGTCACTGATCTATCCTCGCTTTAAGTTTTGCTCGATGTACTTCCTAAGTTCTTCCAGCTCTGCTTCTCCTAGTTGGTATAACTTCTTGTAGGGAATCTCTTTTGTCTTTCCCGTTTTTTCAACTTTGTCCAGCTGAATTGCGTGATCGATTCCTGGTCTTCGAGGGGGTAGCTCCGTAGCTTCCTCTTCTTGGAATAGATTCGTGCAGTGGTGATATTCTTTTGGAACCAATTCTTTCCATCCCTTTTTGCTTTGGTATTTCTTGTCCTGGATTGCTAGCTGCGTACTGATGTTGATTTTTGCTAGAACTGCTTTTTCATCTTCGTATGTTCATTTGAGAATTCCTGTTGTATCTCCTCTTCGATAGTACCGTCCAAAGGCTTGGACTGTGATCTCTTTGATCTCAATTCTTTTTGTTGTGTCCAGCTGCTTTTGGTCCATACTTCCAAATTACTTGTTTCCTCTTGTGGTTTCTTCCAGTTGATCTACTTCATACAGATCCTCTTTGTTGATTTTTTGGATTATCAACTGTGTGATTCGATCGCCTTTCCGGACTTGGTAGTCCTCTTAAGCTAGGTTGGCCTGGACCGCTTTGATTTCACCTGTCTAGTTGACGTCGATCACTCCTGCCATGGTCATAAGCCAATGTTTGACCGCTAGACCACTGCAGGGTGCTATTCGTCCATAGGTGCCTTCTGGAAGTCCAATAGCTATTCACATCGCTATCATTGCCTGCCCGTTGGCAGGTATCTTGATTCCTTCATTGGCATATAGGTCATGTCCTGCTGCCTCTTTGGAACCCTTGGTAGGCACTCTTGCCTCTTGGTCCATGCTTTGTATCTGGACTTTCTTATCTTGCCGCATCTCGGCAAACATTGCATGCAAAGTTTCTTCTTCCGCTTCTCGTATTGGTATTGAGTAGACCACAGGCGACCTGTTGAGACATCTTGTCGCACATAGTTTGCTTGTAAAGGTCATCTTGTTCTCGTTCCAATTGATCGTCAGATTATACTTTCATAACCATGGCATCCCTAGGACTATCTCATGGTTTTGTAGATCTGCTACTTGAAAGGTTGCTGTTTCCCTATGGCTGTCAATGTCCATAGGTACTGTCGCTGCATGGGTTATAGGACCCATAGTACTTGGCTTTCCATCCGCTAAGTATACTTGTCTCGCTTTCTTGGCTTGTTTGGTGTGGAGGCCGTATTTGTCACATATTTCTTTGTCGATAAAGTCTTCGGTGGCCCCAGAGTCAAGCATTGCATATATTGTTGTTTCTTTGTTTTCTTCCTTGTATATCTTCGTTTTGATCATCACATGATCTCCATCTTCTTCTCCTCTCTGCGTGTGTAGTGCCGTGTAGTAGTTTGCTACCTTGATGGGTGTTTCAGGTCCACATCTTGGGTCTCCCAGACCACCGTTTACTGGGGACCCTTATCGTTTTCCGCCAATGAATTCTCTGCTATCATTTCGCGGATGTTGCTCCTTTTTGGATTTTGGAAACGATTATTTCCATCAGCTCTATATCCTTGGTATCCATTGTCGGGTCGGCTTCTGCATTCTGTTATCCGATGTCCTGCTTTTCCGCACCTCAGGCAGAGTTTCCCGTTCATTCTTCTGGCGTATTCTTCCTTAGACAGGTTCAGAGCAGGTCCTGCTCTTTATTTGTCTAACTCCATTGGCTCACCTGGTGGTAATGCTCGACTTTCTCCTCGAGTTGCTTGTGGTTTGAAGGTCCCGTCCACATTCCGGGATGATTGGACCACCCTGTGAGCTATGGTGTTTTCTGAGTTGCTTTGAACCATGATTAATTTGCTTGCTTTATCGATTGCCCATCTTGCAAATCATTTGGCTGTCGTATAGCACAAGTCGGAGATTCCCCATGCCTCTCGGAGTCTCTCGCTGCAGTTTCTTAGGAGGATGATGTAGAGAATAGTATCATCAAACTCGGCCTCATATTGCAATAGTCAGCATTTATTCCAGTATGCCGAGAATGTTTGTTTTCCTTGTTGGAGTTTTTCTAGCTTTCGTCTTGCTGTTTCTTTGGCGTTGGGGTCTCCAAATTGTTTGAAGAGTGTCACCTTGAACTCTTCGTATGTGACCCATTCCCTCTGCTTCCTTCCATCTTGGAAAGGCATGATAAATTGTCCCGTAAGTGCCCTGAGTAGAGATTCCACGTATGGAATCTTGATCTCGTCATGGTCATCTCCATATCCCTTGATGGCAAAATATTCTTCACATTGCACTAAGAATATTTGTAGCCTATCATCAGCTCCTTCGTATATGTTGGGCTCCTTTGCTTTCGCTCTTTGGACATTTCCTTGCCCTATATTTCGTGTGGCTGCGAGAAATACCTGAAACTGAATTTCAGTTATTCCAAGCATGCTAGTTCCTGGTGCCAGAGCGGCTGGGGCCGGTGGCATAGGTACTCTGGATCCCGACATTCTCCTGGGTGGTGGAGTTCCTGCAGGAGAGCTATCGACTGGTAATCCTTTCTCTGGGGTTACTGGACTTGCTGCTCTCCAGGGTTCTGCTGAGACATGATCTAAGGAGTCGCTGAATCCTCCTAGGTTAAGATTTTGATCGTCGATGTCGATATCTCCTTCCCTTTCTGGATTGTAGGATGCTATCATGTATCGTTTGGCATCCCACTTAGGTGACGCTTTGTAATGTAACGATCCCTCTCTGGATAGTTAGTTCTTGGCGACGGGGAACGATACTTCTCTTTCTTTCTTCTTCTTTCTTTGTCTTACGATAGCTCTAGGCCTCTGCCTACATTACCGATAGTACAAGACCTTTGTCTTCTATCGGGAACGCCTATCGTAAGCTTTCTCTAACTCGTCTGCGTGAAGGACTTTTCTTGGCGTAACAATAACTGTGCAATAAAGATAAAGATCTTAAAGATGTTTTATATTCATTAAAGTAATAAGTAGGAAAAGTACTTAGAATAAAGCGTGAAGAACCTATCTTTCTCGGCCGCCTCGGCCTCCTTATATAGTATTCTTCCCGCTCCTAGTCATGAGACCTAAAGTCGTCACATGTGAGAAACTAAATCATAACAAACTAGTCATGTGATCAAAGTGATCACATGCTCAAAACCAATGACCTCGTAGCAAGGTTATGTGTAAAAACTCATAAACCAATCATAACGTAACAAACAAGTCATATGACTCGACTGATTCATATGCGCGAAACCCATGGCCTCATAACGAGGTCATGTGCAAAACATAAATCATATGTGCAAGGCTTACCCGTTAGGCACACTCGCAAGGCATATTTGCCAGGCACATGTCCCATGACTCGTACTTGAGCCATTTGCGAAAGCGTCATAAATCCCACACATAACAAATCATATAACCTGCATGGGTCATATGCGTAAAACAATAACATACCTGTGACTCATAACCATCTGTCACGTGAAAACCCTTTCCATGCCAAGCCACATTCGTGACAATATAGGTATTTTACTGTAGTGACCTCATCCAACTCTGCTTCTGAACCGATTTGCCTAAACCCCTTCCAGTATTCCGTTACTGTCCTTGATCCTTGTTCAAGTTCAATTAATTTGTTTCTTACTACTCTTCGGAGGGCAATTTCTCCAAACTGCTCTTTGAGCTCATCTTGAAATTCCTCCCATGTGCACCAACCTTGTCTCCAAACTCCTTCAATATATGGTGTCAACTATTTTATTGCATCTTCTCATAACAAACTCGAGACATGGGTGATTTTTTCATCGTTGTAGCCTTTTGCCCAGCCTACTACTGGAAAGTAGACAATTAGCTATACTAGTCAGCTTCTTAGCCTGCCTCGTATTCCGTTATAAGTTTTCAGTTCTTTCATTTTTAGTTTTTGAATTCTTAATTAATTCTTAATTGTATTAGTGCTTCTTAAAACTGATCTTCAGATCTCGGCACTGGATTTATAAGTCCTTCTTCTGTTATCCTGGAGATTTCTAGTTTGTCTGAAGATAAGCTAGATACCGATTATTCTTCATATATGACCAAACTTACTGTCCTTCCTATCTCAGTATCAGAAATGTGGCTTGGCATAAAAGAGGTTTTCACGTGACACATGGTTATGAGTCACAGGTATGTTATTGTTTCACACATATGACTCATTCGGGTCATATGATTTGTTATGAGTAGGATTTGTGATGCTTTCGCACATAGCTCAAATATGAGTCATGGGATGTGCGCCTGGTGAGTATGCCTTGCGAGTGTGCCTTGCGGGTAAGCCTTGCGCATATGATTTATGTTTTGCACATGACCTGTTTATGAGGTCATGGGTTTCACGCATATGACTCAGTTGAGTCATATGACTTGTTTATTGCGTTATGATTGGTTTATGAGTTTTGGTACATGACCTCGCTATGAGGTCATGGGTTTTAAGCATGTGATCACTTTGGTCACATGACAAGTTTATTATGATTTGGTTTTGCACATGTGACCACTTTAGGTCACATGACTACAGGCGGGAAGAATACTATATAAGGAGGCAGATACGGCCGAAGAAGATAGGTTCTTCACACTTTGTTCTAAGTACTTTTCCTACTTCTTGCACTCCGTATCGGAAGTGAGCATAACCAATACTTTACATTATTACGCTCGCGATAAATACTTCATCTACTGTTACTTGTTTGTGTTTTTCGTTTTGGGAGGTCGGTTAGAAGTTGTTGTTCTCGCGTAGAAGATACTTCGGTGTGAGATATCCATGGCCTGGTCCCGGTAATCACTGAGTATAGTTTGGGCGAGGATGGCATCTTCGACAGCCTCCTCCTCCATGGATTCTCCGCCCCCTTCGAGGATGTCGTCCCCCATTCGGTTCGACTCCAACTCCTACTCCTCGTTTGAGAAGGCCTGAGCGGCCCTGTCTCTTGCGCCTGCTACTGAGGCCGACCGTTGCCTCATCCCTACAACCACACGGTCTTATGTTGCACCCAAAGGAAACTTTAAGTTTTTACAGTTTCAACACTGCCACGGGTGTCAGAACGCGGTGAACCCGCAGTTTGATGATTTGGTCTGGCAAACGGTTGCTGACGCGACTGTTGCCACAATGAAAGAAGTGGAGGTTTTGGTGAGAGGTTTCCTGATCGGGAGAGGTTGTTCAGTCACATGTGGCTTGAGCAAAGACACTACCACAGGGCTCTTCATTCGGTTCAACTCGGACCGTGGCTCGGAATACTCTCCGGCCTCCGCACCTTCCCCTCCTAAAGATTCTCAGGCTGTAGTCCCTGAATCCTCCATTCTCCCCGCCAAGGACAACTCCACTGCCACCACGGTCGAGGCCAGCTCTTGGTCCGCTACACCTCCCCTCGCGAGGGCTGTCCCAAGCAAGATGACCAGCTTCTTCCGCCAGGCCCACAATACCGGGACCGGCTCCACGACCCCCTCCTTTCTGGCAGGAATGTCTTCAGGCGAAAGGGCTCTTTACGAAACCCCGAAGTTCAAGCTAGACGATCCTGATGATGAGGATTACAACTCTCCTGCCTCTGGAACATGCCACTGGACACGGTCGGCATCTCCCATTAAGCGATCTGCTGCTCCTCTCCTTGGTGCCCAATTTTTGAGGGCTATCAACGTTGATGAGGGACGGAAAAAACAGATTGTCCCCGCTCTTCCCCGCCTACCCCTAGGGATTCACCATGGACGCCTGGCCATCCCTCCGCCTGTGGTGCTCCCATCAACAATCGAGGCTACACCCCTCTCTCCGTCGCCGCTGATGACTGAGGATGTCCTACCCACTTCTGAGGTGCTGGCTAGGGACACCCCTATGGTGCTGGATGACGAGCGCAACTCGGAAGCGACTGGTTTGGGCGACAGCTTACTCACCCATTCATTAGCCATGGGTTCATCACCTCCGCCTATTACTGGACGAAGGGTGTCACCTCCTGGAGGCCAACTAGAGGGTTCCTCAGAAGCCCCTAGTGGAGGTTCAACGCCACTGGAAGTTCTGCTCCCAGAAACCCAACCAGAGGACGCCGACGTTGTGGTAGCCCAGGCGGACTCAATTATGGCAGGTGTCTGTGAGATGCTGGACGCTGGTAGGACCCCCTCTTCTGGACCCCGCTCAGGTAGTATAATCGGATCCATGTTGGAAGGTCTGAAGGACATCCGGTCTGGTAATACTCAGCCTCTCCTTTCCTCGGAGTCTGGGTCGATTGAAGACGACACAGTACAGGACGTACAAACTTGGATGAACGGTGGCCCCACCTTTGACAATGAAGGTCCAAGGAACGGGATAAACTACTGGAGCCGAATTCATGTCTTGGAACGGGTAGTAAAAGCACTGACTGACATTGTTGGTAGGCAAGGTGAGGAAATTGAAGCCCTTCAAGTGAGGTTATCCACGTGCCGCCGCTCCTCATCAGCTGTACCTCACAGTACCTCCGATGTTTCGTCTGAGCTTACTCTACCATCCGCTACCCCTGAGAGAAAGGAGGCCTCTAAGGAGGCTCCTACTGCTAAGGCCTGTTTTACAGAGGTAGTAAAATGAATGGCATACGTGCCCAAGCCCCCCGCTGGCCCACAGGAATGGGTATGTCCTGCCAGCCCTGTATCAGCGGCATTATCACACCAGTCCAGCAGTAGTGGCAGCTCCTCTAGTGAAGGGGGGGTAGTCTTGCGGGTAGATCGAGGAGGTGAAGGCAAGTTAGTTCACTGGGAAGAGGAGGAAGGGGTAGAGGAAGATGAAAAGAAAAAACGGAGGAAGCGTGGCAAACGCCTGAGTGGTGGTGCCAGGAGGAGAAGAAAGGCTGCCAGAGAGGCTGGTGAAGAAAAAGAGGCGGGGACCGCGGCCAAGACTCAGGGGAAGGCTGATAAACAGGAATCGGCTCCAAAGGTTGCGGTACCTGCTATTACGGCAGCTCAATCCGGACCAGCTGCCCTGGCCAGCGTCAAGGTAGGCGTGACTCAGACGCGGCAGGAATACAGACGGGTACCAATGGGACCCCCAGACCCACTAAACTCGGTACCGCTGCCGCCGCACTCATCGCCAACCCCGAATGCTAGATGGAGGCACATTACCATGCGCTTTGCCACTTGAAAGAAGGTTGCCCTGCCAGAGGGTGTTGATATTGAGGCAATCCGAAATCGGATTAATGTGACCTTTTCCAATCCGGGAAAGATTCGAGGAAATGCTCCTTATATTCGCGCAGGGTATGTGCGGCCGGAAATTGGATGTATTTTCCTGACCTTGGCGGCACACTCGGTGACAGAGCTAGGCAACAGGTTGGACAAGACCAGGCTCGATCTGCTTAGGGAATTGTCACTTCTGGAATTTGAATTCCAGAGGAATCTGGAAAAGGTGAAGATTTTTGTTTCTGGTGTTCCGCTTGCTGACACAGGACGGGGATCGATTTGGAAGGTGGAAGGATGTACTGGAAGCGCTGCTTTTGATGGCCTTCGCACTGATTTGGAGCAATCCAATACTGGTGTAGTTACTGTTTCCCGGCCCGATATTATGGGATCCATACACACTATGAGGCAGGCCAATGCTACAAGTTCCAGCATCCGCTTCGTAGTGGAGAATAATGAGACCATCAAGGAAAGACTGGCAGAGGGAAAGATTTTGTTGCGAGGAGGAGCCCGCAATGTCAGAATTTTTGAAGAGCATCGCCCCCTTAAGGTATGTGGTAAGTGCCTGGAAACTGGCCACTTTGAAGCGACATGTGGCCGCCCCCCTCGGTGCCGATTCTGCTTTGGAGAGTACATTTCTCGAGAACACATGTGCAGCAAACTGGCTTGTCCCAGAGGAGTGGGCCAGGCCTGTGGACATACCAGGAGACAGTGCTGGTTGTGCGACCGAGTGGACCACTTCACGGGGTACGAGCGATGCCCAGGTATCAAATCATCATTCCCGACTCCACCTTCCTCGCCTGCTGGACAGGGAAAGGCCACACCGACCACGCCCGCGAAGGAACAGGTCAACTGGGGCCGCAGGGTAAGAGGGTAAAAAGGAATAGGAAGAAAAGCAGCTGAAGCCGTGGAAGATCCCCGACACCCAGGCTGGTCGAGATTAGCAGTGATGAGGAAGAGGAGACTCCCCGCCGTAAGTCAGAAAAGGCCAAGGGTAAGGAACCGGAACGGCCTTCCCCCTCCCCAGCATGTGGGATTTTAAAAGCTAAGGGTGGTACCGCCACCAAGCCCCGCGATGAGGAAACAAGTTGGGTTGCCTGGGATCCAGATACCGGCTCCGCCTATGCCTCTGACCCTTGTAGCCCGCGTGGATCAGTTGAAGCCCCCTTTTAATGCTTATTACGACATTGGCATTAAACATGGAGAGGAGTAGTCGGAATCGGGCGCTGGCGTTTGATGTGTTTTCCTTTGTTGATTTGTTTTTTATTATTGAACCTCCTGTTGATCGAGATGGACAGCATGTACCAGTGGATGTTGATGGATGGGATTGGTTTTCCTTTGTTAAGGGGTCAGGTGTTGAGGTGTTTGTTAGGTCCCAAATTTGTGGGCTGTTTGAGGTGGTTAGGCACGGGGAAGGTAGTGCTCAGATTGGGTATTGGGAAAAAGGGGCAAAGAAGGTACTCGCTGGAGTTTATTTTCGACCCGGCTATACCAAGGACCAGTTTCTTCGATGGTTGGATGAGCTTGGGGGACCTGACATCGCGTTTGGAGACTTCAATGCCAGACATCAAGACTGGGATCCCAACACGGACCATAACAATACAGGAGGACGGTGGCTGAAACAGTGGTTCACGGCCCCGGCTTGGGATATGAATATAGTGCCGCTGACACTGCCAACCTTTCAAGATATTTCCAGAATCGACCTATGCCTACACAGGGCGCCATATGTCCGACATCGATACATGGACACCGCTGGCTGTGAGTACAGTGCTCAAGCCCTTAAGCTGAAGGTGGACCTCCCTGACAATGTTATGCATCGGAGACCGGCTTGGAAAAAAGCAGTCTGGGAAAAAGTCAGGAAACAGCTGGACGTTCTCAAGGAGGTAGAAAATGAGAAGCTGTGGGAAGGTGTGAAGTGTGTAGTGGACGCACTCCCACGGACCTCCATTGGCAGAGGTCGGTGCGAGTGGTGGACACCAGAGTTGGAAACGATGAGGCTGGATGTTGCTCGGCTACAACGATACTCCAAGCGCAAGGCAGAGCGGACGGAGAACTACAAGCTGGTCAGGAGTGTTTACTGGGCTTGCCTATTGAGGGCCAGGTTCGAACACATCAGGGCCAAGATAGCTGAGAGCCAGGACCCAGACATTTTTTGGCTAGCACGAAAATTGGAAGCCAAGCGGACGCTTCCCTCCATGACCAGGCCAGATGGGTCCTACGCCACGACACATTCCGACATCAGTGACCTGGTCGCACAACCGCTATCCCCTGGCAATCCTGCTCCTTGGAAGGACTCCATAATTGATATGGACAGTGCCCAGGAAATGGAGATCGCCCTCGCTAGGTCCCCTACGAACACGGGCCCAGGAGAAGATAATATTAGGTATCCCTTCATGAGGTTCTGGAAGCGAAGGGATGCGGCAACTTTGAGACGTTTGGTCGACTATGGGTTACGTCACAATATTCCGGATTGGCATCGGGCAGAGGTAGTGCTCATACCAAAGATTGACAAATCCAGATACGATGTCGTCAAGTCATGGAGAATGATACACCTCCTCCCGACGCCTGCAAAGGTTGCAGAACGCGTGGTCTTGCTGAGACTGGCCATGTGTCTTGACCTGGGGGAAACACAATTTGGTTCTCACTAGAAGACGGGGGTTCATGACGTCATGGCGGTGGTCATTGAGTTCCTACGGCACAATGAGGGCTATAAACGACTGATCTTGTCCATGGACGTTGAAGGAGGATTCGATAACATTGATGTTGACCTTCTGTCTGACTTCCTGGTCGCCCGGGGGTGTCCATTGAACCTGTATCAGTGGGTGCGAAGATGGACGTCCTGCCGGTCAATTCGCTTCCGGTTGAATGGATGCGTCTCTAAGGCCTACTATGTCAGCAAAGGAGTGCCTCAGGGCTCGCCTCTCTCTCCTTTTCTCTTCGGGGCCTACGTGGTGGATATATTCACACCGCGAATACGCTACTCCCCTGGGGTACGACAATTGGTGATCTCATATGTTGATGACAGGGTCATCATGGTGGCTGCAGATTCTTGCAACGCTGGCCCGGTACCATGCAGGGGAAATTTTTGCAGACTGCAATCGCATAGCAAGGGCTAGGGGGATGGGGTTTAGTGCCCTCAAGACCCAGTGGATCGGGTTTGGGGACAGGGCGTGGGGAGGTATGGAGTTGTTAGGAGAGGTGGTTTTGCCTTCTGAGGATTTACGGGTTCTTGGGTATAGGTTTAATGTATTTCTTAACTTTTCTGCTCATGTAAAGTATTGGTTGGAAAGAGGGTTGGGTGTTAGGAGAAGGATTTCGGCGTTGGGAAGGAGGTTTGGGAGCGTTGTAGGGCTTGGGGCATGGGAGACTTACCGCTTGGTACAGGCAGCATACCTTCCGACCGTGTATTACGGGCTTGAGTTTGTAAACGACCATGGGTCGTATGTGAAACAGATTCAGGTCCACGTCAACGACTGCCTCCGATCAGTCTTCTGGACCCCCAGGAGGCTGGCAAACAATATACTGCTGGCTGAGTTCGGAACACCACCTGTTGCCATCCAAGGAAGGTATCTGCAGAGGAGGTGCTACAGCCGATTTATTAACTACCGGTACTGTGATCGACACCCGTGGTTCGGTGAGATACGGCTCGGTTGGAAGCAGGAAGGGATGGTGGCACATCGGCAGAACTGTTAGGCGGAGACAACCCGATAGACTTCAGACTTGTCTAGGCCAATCGAGATTCGTTTTTATAGACGGAGGTTGTCTAGGAAGGCTTGGACTTCACTCATTTCGTTTATGACTACTAAGAGCGAAGTAAAGTAAAGTAAAGTAAAATTATAAAAACAATATTATATTGTTAATGTCTCTTCTCCGTTGCTTGATGATGTCTAAAGCTTGGGAGGCACTTCGATATTTATATTCCGCGTCTGAGTGTTCGCGGACTACATCTAACTAACATACAACCATGTACCTTTTTCCAATATAACTCGCAACGTCGGGTTTTCTTCCAAGGTGCGAACACCTGGAGACCCTGAAAATCATCACACCCTCTTTGATAATTATAATATGACTATTTGGAAGTCATACTGTTTCCAATAGTAATTATCCGATGGTGAGAGTCTTTTTTAGACAAATGGTCCAATTCTCAAGTTGAACTGTGTTGGCTCCAATCGTCTCCCTTGTCGATGAAATGATCAGTTTCATCTGCGGGTTGCATCTGCAAAGATAGTTGTTATTACCGACTTTCTAGGTCATTTAACTTCAACTCTTCATAACTCCATACCCAACCGATAGATCTTTTCCGGAGGACTTCCTACTTTCCTGCAGGAAGCCTTTCCATAGGGTTGGTAGATAATCCCTCAGTCGGTAACCCTTGGTTACCGTGGGTAACAGGATTCTGGTTACTGTCACCGGTTTGGGAGTCACCCCCTCGCTTGCAGTATGGACCAGAACCTATTTGTAACACTCCTCGAACTCCATTGGGTTCGATGGTAGTATTCTTAGGAGTTCCAGACTCTTCTGGTTATCGTAGGGTGGATGTGAATGTATTGGTCTTTCATTAAGATCCTTTACTATTCATTATCATCTCTTTGCGCGAAAACGTCCCGTTACTTGCGGCCTATGCCAAAGGTATCTCTTTCTTGAAGCCTAGTAACTTTCTGGGTAGTTGACGGATTCACTCTGTTATACTTCCCAGACCTACCCGAAGGTCCCCTCTTATATATCCTGCGAAAAGGATCCGGTCGGACAGACGGCGGTGACGTATACGGTGTTATTTTAACACCTTCGATTCTGTGGTATAATACTCACAGGACACAACTTAGATCGATAGGTATGATGACGCGCAGGCCCCGTAAGGGGGCCGGAGGGGGGTGTTGGAGACCTGAGATTTCGATTTCGGGAGAGGTTACCCTACCTAGGGTGGTTCCTAGGTATCGGATCTCGGTATTCCTAACAAGAACTCAGACAAGGAGCGCACCTGCCGCCCCACGATTACGATTGGGAAGGACAAGGCGGTGATGGCTGCACGCCACCATTCACTGTACACAGATCTCTGCAAGTCCTCGAATGTGGTCATATACACGGACGGGTCCAAGTCCTCTGAAGGGCGGGTGTGGCGTGGGCAATATTTGAAAAAGGAGCCCTAACCTGTGTCGACAGGTGCTCGGTTCCCCCGTCTTGGAGCATTGTTGAATGCGGGCTGTTTGCAGTTGTTTGTGCACTCCGATATGCCCGAATGATGGCTAAGAGGCGCCCAGTCCATGTGTTTCTGGACTGTGTGCCCGCCCTCATCCTGGTAGACGGGATGTTTCTGGAAGGAGATTCGGCTGAAATGTGGGAAGCTATGGCACCATTGTTCAATGAGATCAGCCATGTCAACATTAGCTGGGTTCCGGGACACATGGGCATTGTCGGCAATGAGACGGTGGATAAAAAGGCTAAGGCCTGCGTGGGGCGCCCATTGCGGCCGCTGGGTTGGGAAGGGGTAAGCTTTGGGATCGGGCATGCGGCATTGGCCCGAGAATTGCGAAAAGCAGAGTGGGGTTCATGGCACGACAGGGAGGGACACGGGTATTACGCTCGTGAACCTAGGGCACCTCGACATCTTCCAGGCCTCACCCGTATGGACTCCTATATTTTACTGAGAATTAGTAGCGGGACCGGTTTGGTCGGGCATGACAGCTGTACAGGGAAGGATGATAGACACCACTGGACTAAGTGCCGTCGCTATGCTATAGGGCGGCCCGCTGACGAGGACTTGTACAAGGATTCGACGATATTGCAGTGGAAGTCCTGGTGGGTGAGCCACAGGTGGTTAGGCCTAGGAATTCCCTGACATGTTGAAACGGTGGATGGGGAGTTGGTAGTGGCAGGTAACCCCTTTGACGGCACACTGATGGTGGAAAGAAGTGGTCAGTTGGCGACGGTAGGGGACCCCACGACCTGCACCCGGTGTGAGAAAAAGCACGATGGCAGTGGATGCGTTCTACCGGGGTTGGTAACTATGCCGAAGAAGTGGTTTTTCTTGCCCGACCAGCGACGCTGCGATTGTCCCTGAGATGGGACTGCGATTTCGGCGACGGCCACCCAGTAACAAGTCACCTTCACCGAACACTTTGAGAAAAAGCCGTGCTGTTTACGAACGTGTTACGATCGGTTTTGGCATTCTCGGCACCAGCAATGGGACGAGCTGGACCTCGCGACACGGACGTCGGTGGTTTTGCGGTGGGCTAAGACAAAAGGGTTGTTGAAAGAGGAGTGTTGTTCATTTTGTGGGATGGTTTTGGCCGAGGGATACATGGACCTGGGACTACACTATAAAAGGACGGAGGGATGTTGGGATAGACTGTATGTTTCCTTTGTTAAGTATGTGGGACAGATTGTGTTGGAGGCGGATAGGGGTGAGGGTATGAGACGGTGGCTGGGTGGCGAGGTGGGAAGACGCATTAATCCGGGACAGTACTAGTTGCTGAGAGCGCCCGTGAGCCCATTTAGGTAGTGATTTTGGGATTTATGTTTGGGGGGAGTGATTGCCAGGCGGAATGGTCCGTGGTAGTGTATTTTAGCATAGTTTTTGTTTTATGGGGCGAGGGGGAGACTGGTCGTATGCCAGTGTCGGCGGTACTAGTTTAAATAAAATTAGATTGAATTCTAAGTACTTTTCCTACTTCTTGCACTCTGTATCGGAAGTGAGTGCACCTATACTTTAGCTTATTTCGCTTACGATAAATACTTTATCTACAGTTACTTGTTTGTGTTTTTCGTTTCGGGCGGTCGGTTAGAAGTAGTTGTTCTCGCTTAGAAGATACTTTAGTGTGAGATATCTGTAGCCTGGTCCCGGTAATCACTAAGTATAGTTTGGGCGAGGATGGCATCTTCAACAGCCTCCTCATCCATGGATTCTCCCCCCCCTTCAAGGATGTCGTCACCTGTTCGGTTTCGCTCCAACCCTTCCTCCTCGCTTGAGACAGCCCGTGCAGCCTTGTCTCTTGCGCCTACTACTGAGGCTGACCGTGGCCTCATCCCCACAACTTCATGGTCATATGTTGCACCCAAAGGGAGCTTTAGTTTCCTACAGTTTCACCACTATCACGGGTACCAGAACGCGGTTAACCCACAGTTTGATGATCTGGTTCGGCAAACGGTCGCTGACGTGACCGTTGCCACGATGAAAGAAGTGGAGGTTTTGGTGAGAGGTTTCCTGATCGGGAGAGGCTGTTCAGCCACGTGTGACTTGAACAAAGACACAACCACAGGACTCTTCCTTCGGTTCAACTCAGACCGTGACTCGGAATACTCTCCAGCCCCCACACCTTTCCCTTCTAAAGATTCCCAGGCTGTAGTCCCTGAATCCTCCATCCCCCCCGCCAAGGACAACTCGACTGCCACCACGGTTGAGGCCAGCTCTTGGTCCGCTACGCCTCCCCTCACTAGGGCTGTCTAAAGCAGGATGCCCAGCCTCCACCGCCAGGCTCACAATGCCGGGGCCGGCTCCTCGACTCCCTCCTTCCTGGCAGGAATGTCTTCAGGAGAAAGGGCAGTTTACAAAACCCCGAAGTTCAAACTGGACGACCCTGATAACGAGGATTACAACCCTCCTGCCTCTGGAACACGCCGCCGGACACGGTCGGCGTCTCCCACTAAGCGATCTGCTACTCCTCTCCTTGGTCCCCACTTTTTAAGGGCTATCAACATTGATGAGGGACAGAAAAAACAAATTGTCCCCACTCTTCCTGGCCTACCCCTAGGCGTTCACCAGGGGCGCCTAGCCATCCCTCTGCCTGTGGTGCTCCCATCGACAATCGAGGCCACACCTCTTTCTCCATCCCCGCTGATGACTGAGGATGTCCTGCCTACCTCTGGGGTGATGGCTAGAGACACCCCTATGGGCCTAGGCGATGGGCGCAACTTGGAAGCGACTGGTTTGGGTGACAGCTTACACACTCCTTCACCAGCTATGGGTTCATCACCTGCGCCGATTACTGGACGATGGGTGTCACCTCCCGGAGGCCAACTAGAGGGTCCCTCAGAAGCCCTCAGTGGCGATTCAACTCCATTGGAAGTTCAGCTCCCAGAAACCCAACCAGAGAGTGCCGACACTGTGGTAGCTCAGGCGGACTCGATCATGGCGGGTGTCTGTGAGATGCTGGATATTGGTAGGACTTCCTCTCCTGAACCCCGCTCAGGTAGTGTAATCGGGTCCATGTTGGAAGGTCTGAAAGGCATCCGGTCTGGCAATACTCAGCCTCTTCTCTCCTCAGAGTCCGGGTCGATTGAAGACGACACAATACAGGACGTATGCACTTGGATGAACAGTGGCCCCACCTTTGACGATGACGGTCTGAGGAACAGGATAAACTACTGGAGTCGAGTTCATGTCTTAGAACGGGCAGTTAAGGCACTAACTGACATTGTTGGCTGGCGAGGAGAGGAAATTGAAGCCCTTCAGGTAAAGTTGTCCCCCTGCCACTGCCCCCCCCCCTGCTGTACCTCACAGCACCTCCGCTGTCTCTTCGGAGCCAACCCTGCCATTCCCTACCCCTAAGAGAAAGGAGGCCTCTACGGAATCTCCTACTACTAAAGCCTCTTTTACAAAGGTAGTAAAACGAATGGCATACGTGTCCAAGCCCCCCACTGGCCCAGAGGAACAGGTACGTCCTGCCCAACACACATCAGCGGCCTCATCCCACCGGTCCAGCAGCAGTGGCAGCTCCTTCAGTGAAGGGGGGGTAATCTTGCGAGTAGCCCGTAGAGGCGAAGGCAAGTCTGTTCACTTGGAAGAAGAGGAGGGGGAGGAGGAAGAAAAAAGGAAAGAATGAAGAAAACGTGACAAACGCCTGAGTGGTGCTGCTAGAAGGAGGAGAAAGGCTGCCAAAGGATTTGGTGTAGAAAAGGAGGCAGCGACCCCGGCCAAGACTTAGGAAAAGGCTGATAAACAGGAATCGGCTCCGAAAGTTGCGATACCTGTTACTACAGCGGCTCGGTCCGGGCCAGCAGCCCTGGCTAGCGTCAAAATAGGCATGGCTCAGACACAACCAGAATACCGATGAGTACTAATGGGACCCCCAGACCCACTAAACTTGGTACCACCACCACTGTGCTCGTCGACAACCCCGGATGCTAGAGGGAGGCACATCACCATGCGTTTCGCTACTCGGAAGAAGGTTGCCCTGCCTGAGGGCGTCGATATCGAGGTGATCCGAAATCAGATTAACATGACCTTTTCCAATCAGGGAAAGATTCGGGGAAATGCTCCTTATATTCACGCAAAACATGTCCGGCCAGAAATTGGATGCATCTTCTTGACCTTGGCAGCACACTTCGTGACAGAGCTAAGTAACAGATTGGACAAGGGCAGGCTTAATCTGCTTAGGGAATTGTCACTCTCGGAGTTTGAATTCCAGAGGAAGCTGGAAAAGGTGAAGATTTTTGTTTCTGGTGTTCCGCTTGCTGACACAGGACGGGGATTGATTTGGAGGGTGGAAGAATGGACTGGAAGCGCGACTTTTGATGGCCTTCATACTGATCTGAGGCAATGCAATACTGGTATAGTCACTGTTTCCCGGCCCGATATTATAGGATCCATACATGCCATGAGGCAGGCTAATGCTACAAGTTGCGGCATCCGCTTCGTAGTGGAAAATAATGAGGCCAACAAGGAAAGACTGGCGGAGGGAAAGATTTGGTTGCGAGGAGGAGCCCGCAATGTCAGAGTTTTTGAAGAGCATCACCCCCTCAAGGTATGTGGCAGGTGCCTGGAAACTGGCCACTTCGAAGCGACATGTAGTTGCCACCCTCGGTGCCGATTCTGCTTCAGAGAACATTTCTCTCGAGAGCATAGGTGCAGCAAGCTGGCTTGTCCCGGAGGGCTGGGTCAGGCCTGTGGACATACCAGGAGACAGTGCTGGTTATGCGACCGGATGGACTACTTCACAGGGTATGAGCGATTCCCAGGGATAAAATCGTGGTCTCCAACTCCACCTTCCTCGCCTGCTGGACAAGAAACGGCCACACCGACAAGACCCACGAAGGAACCTGTCAGAAAACCGGAACAGCAGGGTAAGAGGGTAGAAGGGAATAGGAGGAGAAGAAACCGCAGCGGTGGAAGGTCCCCGACACCCAGGCTGATCGAAATCAGCAGTGATGAGGAAAAGGAGACTCCCCGCCGCAAGTCAAAAAAGGCCAAAGGTAAGGAGCCAGAACGGCCTTCCCCCTCCCTGTCATGTAGAATTTTAAAAACCAGGGCCGGCGCCGCCACCAAGCCGCGTGATGAGGAAACGAGTTGGGTTGACCGAGATCCGGACACCGGCTCCGCCTATGCCACTGGCCCTTATGGCCCGCGTAGATCAGTCCAGGACCCCTTTTAATGCTTATTACAACATTGGCATTAAACGTGGGGAGGAGTAGTCGGAATCGGGTGCTGGCATTGGATTTGTTTTCCTTTGTTGATGTGTTGTTTATTATTGAACCTCCTGTTGATCAGGAGGGACAATATGTACCAGTAGATGTTGATGGATGGGATTTGTTTTCTTTTATTAAAGGGTCAGGTGTTGAGGTATTTGTTCGGCCCCACATTTGTGGACTATTTGAGGTGATGGGGCATGGGGAAGGCAGTGCTCGGATCAGGTATTGGGAGAAAGGGGCAAAGAAGGTACTCGCTAGAGTTTACTTTCGACCTAGCTATACCAAGGACCAGTTTATCCGATGGTTGGATGAGCTAGGGGAACCTGACATTGTGATTGGAGATTTTAATGCCAGATATCAAGACTGGGACCCCAATCCAGACCGTAATAATACAGGAGGACGGTGGCTGAAACAGTGGTTCATGGCCCCGACTCGTGATATGAATATGGTACCGCCGACAGTGCCAACCTTTCAAGATATTTCCAGAATCGACATTTGCCTGCACAGGGCGCCTTATGTCCGACATCGATACATGGACGCCGCTGGCTATGAGTATAGTGCTCAAGCCCTTAAGCTGAAGGTGGACCTTCCTGACAACATTATGCGACGAAGGCCGGCCTGGAAAAAAGCAGTCTGGGAAAAGGTCAGGAAGCAGCTGGATGCCCTTAAAGAGGTGGAAGATGAGAAGTAATGGGAAGGGGTGAGGCGTGTGGTGAACGCGCTCCCACGGGCCTCCATTGGCAGAGGTCGGTGTGCATGGTGGACACTGGAGTTGGAAACGAGGAGGTTAGATGTGGCTCGGCTACGACGATACTCCAAGCGCAAGGCAGAGCGGAGGGAGAACTACAAACTAGTCAGGAGTGTTTACCGGGCTTACCTGTTGAGGGCCAGCTTTGAACATATCAGGACCAAGATAGCTGAAAGTCAGGACCCAGACATTTTTCGGCTAGCACGAAAGTTGGAAGCCAAGCGAACACTTCCCTCCATGGCCCAACCAGATGTGTCCTATGCCACGACACATTCCGACATCAGCGACCTGATTGCACAGCAACTATCTCCTGGCGATCCTGCTCCTTGGAAAGACTCCATAATTGATATGGAAAGTGCTCAGAAAATGGAGATTGCCCTGGCTAGGTCCCCTACGAATACGGGTCCAGGTAAGGATAATATCGGGTATTCTTTCATACGGTTCTGGAAGCGTAGGGATACAACAACTTTGAGACGTCTGGTCGACTACGGGTTACGTCACGATATTCCAGATTGGCATCGGGCAGAGGTAGTGCTCATACCAAAGATTCGCAAACCCAGATACGATGTCGTCAAGTCGTGGAGAATGATACACCTCCTCCCGACACCTGCAAAGATTGCAGAACGCGTGGTCCTAGTGAGACTGGCCATGTGTCTTGACCAGGGGGAGACAGAGTTTGGTTCTCGCTGGAAGAGGGGGGTTCATGACGCCATGGCGGTGGTCTTTGAATTCCTACGGTATAATGAGGGCTATAAACGACTGATCTTGTCCATGGACGTTGAAGGAGGATTCGATAACATTAATGTTAGCCTCCTGTCAGACTTCCTGGTTGCCCAGGGGTGTCCATCGAACCTGTGTCAGTGGATATGAAGATAGACCTCCTGTCGGTCGATTCGCTTCCATTTTAATGGATGCGTCTCTAAGGCCTACTATGTCAGCAAAGGGGTGCCTCAAGGCTCGCCTCTCTCTTCTTTTCTCTTCGATGCCTATGTAGCAGATATATTCATGCCGTGAATGTGTTACTCCCCGGGCATCTGCCAATTAGTAATCTCATATGTCGACGACAGGGTCATCATGGTGGCTGCAAATTCTTATAATGCTGCCAGATACCATGCAGGAGAAATCTTTGCAAACTGTGATCGTATAGCAAGGGCTAGGGGGATGGGGTTCAGCGCCCTGAAGACCCAGTAGATCGGATTTGGGGACAGGGCGTGGGGAGGAATGGAGTTGTTGGGAGAAATGGTTTTACCTTCTGAGGACTTGCGGGTTCTGGGCTATAGGTTTAATGTATTTTTTTAATTTTTCTTCTCATGTAAAGTATTGGTTGGAAAGGGGGTTAGGTCTTAGGAGAAGGATTTCGGCGTTGGGGAGGAGGTTTGGGAGTGTTGGTGGGCTTGGAGCGTGGGAGACTTACCGTTTGGTGCAGGCAGCCTACCTTCCGACCATATATTACAGGCTTGAATTTGTAACCGACCACGGGTCGCATGTGATACAAATTCAGGTCCACATCAACGACTGCCTCCGATCAGTCTTCCGGACCCCTATAAAGCTGTCAAACAATATACTGCTGGCTGAGTTCGGAACACCACCTGTTGCCATCCAAGGGAGGTATCTGCAGAGGAGGTGCTACAGCCGATTTATTAACTACCAGTACTGTGATCGACATCCGTGGCTCGGTAAGATACGGCTCGGTTGGAAGTAGGAGGGGATGGTGGCACATCGGCAGAACTTGGACAAGGAACTCACCTGCCACCCCACGATTACGATTGGGAAAGGCAAGGCAGTAATGGCTGCACGCCACCATTCACTATACACAAATCTGTGTAAGTCCTCAGATGTGGGCATATACACGGACGGGTCCAAGTCCTCTGAAGGGCCTGGTGTGGCATGGGGGGTATTTGCGAAAGGGGCCCTGACCCGCATCGTCGGGTGCTCAGTTCCTCCATCTTGGAGCATTGTTGAGTGCGAGCTGTTTGCAGTTGTCTGTGCACTCTGGTATGCCCAAGGGATGGCCAAGAGGCACCTGGTCCATGTGTTTCTGGACTGCGTTCCTGCCCTCACCCTGATAGACGGTATGTTTTCAGAAGAAGATTCGGCTGAACTGTAGGAAGTTATGGCACAACTGCTTAATGCGTTTAGCCAGGTCAGCATTAGCTGGGTTCCAGGACACATGGGTAGCAACGGCAATGAGATGGTAGACCAAAAAGCTAAGGCCTGCATTGGTCGTCCATTGCACGCGCTAAGTTGGGAAGGAGTTAGCTTTGGGATCGGGCATGCAGCCTTGGCCCGTGAGTTGCAGAAAGAAGAGTTGGTTTCCTGGCACGACAGGGAGGGACACGGGTATTACACTCGTGAACCTAGATCACCTCGGCATTTTCATAGTCTTACCCACATGGATTCCTACATTTTACTGAGAATTCGCAGCAGGATGGGCTTGGTCGGGCATGCCAGCTCTGAAGGGAGGGATGACAGACACCACTAGCCTCAGTGCCCACGCTATGCTATAGGACGCCCCGCTGACGAGTACTTATACAAGGATTCGGCGATATTGCGGTGGAGGTCCTGGTAGTTGAGTCACAGGTGGTTAGGCCTAGGGATTCCCCGGCATGTTGAAACGGTGGATGGGGAGTTGGTAGTGGCAGGTAACCCCTTTGACGGCATACTGATGGTGGAAAGAAGTGGTCAGTTGGCGACGGTGGGGGATCCCACGACCTGCACCCGGTGCGAGAAAAGATACAATGGCAGTGGATGAGTTCTACCGGGATTGGTAACCATGCCGAAGAAATGGTTTTTCTTGCCCGACCAGCGACGTTGCGACTGTCCCTGTTATGAGACCATGATCTCAGCGACGGCCACTCAGAAGCGAGTCACCTTCGCTGAACACTTTGACAAAAAGCACCACTGTTTACGGACGTGTCGAGATTGGTTTTTGCATTCTCAGCACCAGTAATAGGATGAGTTGGACCTCGCGACTCGGACGTCGGTAGTTTTGCGGTGGGCTAAGACATAGGGGTTGTTAAAAGAAGAGTGCTGTTTATTTTGTGGGATGGTTCTGGCCGAGGGGTACTTGGACCTGGGGCTACATTACAAGAAGACGGAAGGATGTTGGGATAGACTGTATGTTTCCTTTGTAGAATACGTGGGACAGATTGTGTTGGGGGCGGATAGGGGTGAGGGTATAAGACGGTGGCTGGGTAGCGAGGTGGGAAGACGCGTTAATCCGTGACAGCACTAGTTGCTGTGAGTGCCCGTGAGCCCATTTAGGTAGTGATTTTTTGGATTTATATTTCGGGGGAGTGATTGCGAGGAGGAATGGTCCGCGGTAGTGTATTTTAGATAGTTTGTTTTATAGGGTATGGGGGAGACTGGTCGTATGCCGGTGTCGGTGGGAGTAGTATAAATAAAATTAGATTGAATTCTAAGTACTTTTCCTACTTCTTGCACTCCGTGTCGGAAGTGAGCATAACCAGTACTTTACCTTATTTCGCTCACGATAAATACTTCATCTACTGTTACTTGTTTGTGTTTTTTATTTCGGGCAATCGGTTAGAAGTAGTTGTTCTCGCTTAGAAGATACTTCAGTGTGAGATATCCGCGGCCTGGTCCCGGTAATCACTGAGTATAGTTTGGGCGAGAATGGCGTCTTCAACAGCCTCCTCATCCACCGATTCACCCCCCTTTTCGAGGATGTCGTCCCCCGTTCGGTTCGACTCCAACCCTTGCTCCTCGCTTGAGACAGCCCATACAGTCCTATCTCTTGCACCCGCTACTAAGGCCGACCGTGGCCTCATCCCCACAACTACATGGTCATCTGTCGCACCTAAAGGGAACTTTGGTTTCATGCAGTTTTACCACTGCCACGGGTGTCAGAATGCGGTGAACCCGCAAGTTGATGATTTGGTTCGTCAAATGGTGGCTGACGCGACAGTTGCTACGATGAAAGAAGTACAGGTTTTAGTAAGAGGTTTCCTGATCGTGAGAGGCTGTTCAGCCATGTGTGGCTTGAACAAAGACACTACTACAGGACTCTTTGTTCAGTTCAACTTAGACCATGGCTTGGAATACTCTCCAGCCCCCGCACCTTCCCCTCCTAAAAGCTCTCAGGCTGTAGTCCCTGAATCCTCCATCCCCCCCGCCAAGGACAACTCGACTGCCACCACGGTTGAGGCCAGCTCTTGGTCCACTACTCCTCCCCTCGCTAGTGCTGTCCAAAGCAAGATACCCAGCTTCTTCCGCCAGGCCCACAATGCCGGGACCGGCTCCTCGACCCCCTCCTTCCTGGCAGGAATGTCTTCAGGCGAAAGGGCTCTTTACGAAACCCCAAAGTTCAAGCAGGATGCCCCTGACGATGAGGACTATAACCCTCCTGCCTCTGGGACACGCCGCTGGACACGGTCGGCATCTCCCACTAAGAGATCTGCTGCTCCCCTCCATGGTCGCCAACTTTTGAGGGCTATCAACATCAAGGAGGGACAGAAAAAACAGATTGTGCCTGCTCTCCCTGGCCTACCCTTATGTGTTTACCAGGGGCACCTGGCCATTCCTCCGCCTCTAGTGTTCCCATCGACAACCGAAGCCATATCGCCTTCTCCATCCCTACTAGTGACTCAGGATGTCCTCCCCACCTCTGAGGTGCTGGCCAGGGACATCCCTATGGAGCTGGATGATGGACACAACTCAGAAGCGACTGGTTTGAATGACAGCATACATGCTCCCTCACTAGTTATGGGTTCATCACCTCCACTTATTATTGGACGATAGGTTTCGCCTCCCAGAGGTCAACTAGAAGGTCCCTCAGAAGGCCCCTGTGGTGAGTCAACTCCAGTGGAGGTTCAGCTCCCAGAAACCCAACCAGATGACGCCAACACTGTGGTGGCCGAGGCGGATTCAATCATGGCAGGTATCTGTGAGATGCTGGATGCTGGTAAGACTCCCTCTGCTGGACCCCGCTCAGGTAGTATAATTGGGTTGATGTTGGAAGGCCTGGAAAACATCTGGTCTGGCAACACTCAGCCTCTCCTCTCCTCGGAGTCCGGGTCGATTGAAGACGACACGGTACAGGATGTACGAACTTGGATGAACAGTGGCCCCACCTTTGACGATACAGGTCCAAAAAACGGGATAAACAACCGGAGTCAAGTTCATGTTTTAGAACGGGCAGTAAAGGCACTGACCGACATTGTTGGCAGACAAGGGGAGGAAATTGAAGCCCTTCAGGTAAAGTTGTCCCCCCGCCACCGCCCTCCCCCTGCTGGACCTCACAGCACCTCCGCTGTCTCTTCGGAGCCAACCCTACCATCCCCTACCCCTAAGAGAAAGGAGGCCTCTACGGAGGCTCCTACTGCTCAAGCCTCGTTGATAGAGGTGGTAAAACAAATGGCATACATGCCTAGGCCCCCCACTGGCCCACAGGAACGGGCACGTCTTGCCCAACCCGCATCAGCGGCCTCATCCCACCAGTCCAGCAGCAGCGACAGCTCCTCCAGCGAAGGGAAGGTAGTCTTGCGAGTAGCCCGTAGAGGTGAAGGCAAGTCTGTTCACTGGGAAGAGGAGGAGGGGGAGGAAGAAGATCAAAAGAAAGAACGAAGGAAGCGTGGCAAACGCCTAAGTGGTACTGCCAGAAGGAGATGAAAGGCTGCCAGAGGATCCGGTGACGAAAGGGAAGCGGCAACCCCAGCCAAGACTCAGGGAAAGGCTGATAAACAGGAATTGGCTCCGAAGGATGCGGCACCTGTCACTATGGTGGCTCAATCCGGGCCAGTAGCCCTGGACAGTGTCAAAATAGCCGCAGCTCAGACACGACAGGAATACCGAAGGGTACCAATAGGGCCCCCAAACCCACTAAACTCGGTGCCACCACCACCGCGCTCTTCACCAACCCCGAATACTAGAGGAAGGCACATCACCCTGCACTTTCCCACAGGGAAGAAGGTTGCCCTACCAGAGGGTGTCGACATTGAGGTAATCCGAAAACGGATTAACACGACCTTTTCCAATCAGGGAAAGATATGGGGAAATGCTCCTTATATTGGCGCAGGACACGTCCGGCCGAAAATTAGATGTATCTTCCTGACCTTGGTGGCACACTCTGTAACAGAGCTAGTCAACAGGTTGGACAAGGCCAGGCTCGATCTGCTTAGGGAATTGTCACTCCCGGAGTTTGAGTTCCAAAGGAACCTGGAAAAAGTGAAGATTTTTGTTTCTGGTGTCCCACTTGCTGACACAGGACAGGGGTCGATTTGGAGGGTGGAAGGATCGACTGGAAGCACCGCCTTTGATGGCCTCCCCACTGATCTGGAGCAGTCCAATACTGGTGTAGTCACTGTTTCCCGGCCCGATATTATGGGATCCGTGCATGCCATGAGGCAGGCCAATGCTACGAGTTGTAGCATCCGCTTCGTGGTGGAAAATAATGAGGCCATTAAGGAAAGACTGGCGGAAGGAAAGATTTGGTTGCAAGGAAGTGCCTGCAACATCCGGGTTTTTGAAGAGCATCGCCTCCTTAACGTATGTGGTAAGTACCTAGAAACCGGCCACTTCAAACCGACATGTGGCCGGCCCCCTCGGTGCCAATTCTGCTTCAGAGAACATTTCTCTCGAGAGCACATGTGCAGCAAGTTAGCTTGTCCTGGAGGAGTAGGTCACGCCTGCGGGCATACCAAGAGACAGTGTTTGTTGTGCGACCGGATGGACCACTTCACAGGATACGAGCGGTACCCCGGTATCAAATCGTCATCCCCAACTCTACCTTCCTCGCCTGCTGGACAGGGGGCAGCCACACCAGCAGGACCCGCGAAGGAACCAGCAAAAAAACCGGCAAAGTGGGGTAGGCAGGAAAAAGAGGCCGGAAGAAGAAGAGGCCGCAGCGGTGGGAGGTCCCCGACACCCAGGCTGGTCGAAATCAGCAGTAATGAGGAAGACAAGGCTTCCCGCTGTAAGTCGGAAAAAGCCAAGGGTAAGGAACCAGAACGGCCTTCCCCCTCCCCGTCCCCGGCAGGAGGAACTTTAAAAACTAGGGCCAGCACAGTCACTAAACCCCACGATGAGGAAACAGGTTGGATTACCCAGAATCCGGATACCAGCTCCGCCTAGGCCTCTTGCCCGTGCGGCCTGTGTGGATCAGTCGAGGCCCCCTTTTAATGCTTATTACGAGAATGGCATTAATGTGGGGAGGAGTAGTGGGAATCGGGCGCTGGCGTTTGATTTGTTTTCTTCTGTTGATTTGTTGTTTATTATTGAACCTCCCATTGATCGGGAGGGACAACATGTACCACTATATGTTGACAGGTTGAATGTGCTTTCTTTTGTTGAAGGGTCAGGTTTTGAAGTATTTGTTCGGTCCCCCATTTGTGGACTGTTTGAGGTGGTAGGGTATGGGGAAGACAGTGCTCGGATTGGGTATTGGGAAAAAGGGGCAAAGAGGGTACTCGCTGGAGTTTACTTTCGACCCGGCTATACCAAAGACCAGTTTGTCCGATGGTTGGATGGGTTTGGGGAACCTGACATTGCGTTTGGAGATTTTAATGCCAGACATCAAGACTGGGACCCAAACGCGGACCATAACAATACAGGCAGACGATGGCTGAAACAATGGTTCACGGCCCCAGCTCGTGATATGAATATGGTACCTCCGACAGTACCTACCTTTCGAGATATTTCCAGAATCGACCTATGCCTGCACCGGGCACCCTATGTCAGGCATCGATACATGGACGCTGCTGGATGTGAGCATAGTACCCAAGCCCTCAAACTGAAGGTGAACCTCCCTGACAATATTATGAGTTGGAGGCCAGCTTGGAAAAAAGCAGTCTGGGAAAAGGTTGGGAAGTAGTTGGATGCCCTTGAAGAGGTGGGAGACAAGAGGTTGTAGGAAGGAGTGAGGCATGTGGTGGATGCACTCGCACGGGCCTCTATTGGCAGAGGTCGGTACGAGTGGTGGACACTGGAGTTGGAAATGATGAGATTAGATGTGGCTCAGCTACAGTGATACTCTAAGCGCAAGGCGGAGCAGATGGAGGACTACAAAGTGGTCAGGAGTGTTTACCGGGCTTGCCTGTTAAGGGCCAGGTTTGAACACATCAGAACCAAGTTAGCTGAGGGTCAGGACCTGGATATTTTTCGGCTGGCACGAAAATTGGAAGTCAAGCGGAGACTTCTCTCCATGGCCCGACCAGATGGGTCCTATGCCACAACACATTCTGACATCAGCGACCTGATTGCACAACAGCTATCCCCTGGTGATCCAGCCCCTTGGAAGGACTCCACGATTGACATGGACAGTGCTCAGGAAATGGAGATCGCCCTTGCTAGGTCCCCTCCGAACACGGGTCCAGGGGAGGATGATATCGGATATCCTTTCATATGGTTCTGGAAACGAAGGGATGCAACAACTTTGCAGCGTCTGGTTGATTACAGGCTGTGTCATGATATTCCGGATTGGCATCGGGTAGAGGTAGTGCTTATACCGAAGATTGAAAAGCCCAGGTACGATGTTGTCAAGTCATGAAAAATGATACACCTTCTCCCGACACCTGCAAAGGTTGCAGAACGCGTGGTTCTGCTAAGACTGGTCATGTGTCTTGACCTGGGGGAGACACAATTTGGGTCTCGCTGGAAGAGGAGAGTTCATGACACCATGGCGGTGGTCTTTGAATTCCTACGGCATAATGAGGGCTATAAACGGCTGATTTTGTCCATGGACGTTGAAGGAGGATTCGATAACATTAATATTGATCTCCTGTCAGACTTCCTGGTTGCCCGGGGGTGTCCATCAAACCTGTGTCAGTGGGTGCGAAGGTGGACTTCCTGTCAGTCTATTCATTTCCGTTTTAACGGATGCGTCTCCAAGATCTACTCTGTCATCAAAGGGGTGCCTCAGGGCTCGCCTCTTTCTCCTTTTCTCTTTGGGGCCTACGTGGCGGATATAGTCACGCCGTGAATGCGATACTCCCCTGGGGTCCGACAATTGGTGCTCTCATACGTCGATGATGGGGTCATCATGGTGGCTGCAGATTCCTATAGCGCTGCACGGTACCATGTAGGAGAGATTTTTGCAGACTGCGATCGTATAGCAAGGGCTGGAGGAATAGGGTTTAGTGCCCTCAAGACCCAGTGGATTGGGTTTGGAGACAGGGCATGGGAAGGGATGGAGTTGGTGGAAGAAATGGTTTTGCCTTCCGAGGATTTGCGGGTTTTTGGGTATAGGTTTAATGTATTTCTTAACTTTTCTTCTCATGTAAAGTACTGGTTGGAAAGGGGGTTGGGTGTTAGGAGGAGGATTTCGGCGTTGGGGAGAAGGTTTGGGAGTGTTGGTGGGCTAGGGGCGTGGGAGACTTACCGCTTGGTGCAGGCAGCCTACCTTCCGACTGTTTATTATGAACTTGAATTTGTAACCAACCACGGGTTGTATGTGAAACAGATTCAGGTCCACGTTAACGACTGCCTCCGATCAGTTTTCCCAACCCCTATGAAACTGGCAAACAATATACTGCTGGCCAAGTTCGGAACACTACCTGTTGCCATCCAAGGAAGGTATCTACAGCGAAGGTGCTACAGCCAATTCATTAACTACCGGTACTGTAATTGACACCCGTGGTTTGGTAAGATACGGCTTGGTTGGAAACAGGAAGGGATGGTGGCGTACCGGCAGACTTTGGAAAAGGAGCTTACCTGTCACCTGTCAGTCTCGATTGGGAAAGGCAAGGCAGTGATGGCTGCATGCTACCATTCGCAGTACACAGACCTTTGCAAGTCCTCGGATGTGGTCATATACACAGACAGGTCCAAGTCCTCGGAAGGGGCCGGTGTGGCATGGGCGGTATTTGAGAGAGGGGCCTTGACTCGTGTTGATAGGTGCTCGGTTCCCCCGTCTTGGATCATTGTTGAGTGAGAGCTATTCGGGGTTATCTGTACACTCCGACATGCCCAAGGGATGGCCAAGAGGCACCCAGTTCATGTGTTTCTGGACTGTGTTCCAGCTCTCAGCCAGGTAGACAATATGTTTTCGGAAGGAGATTCGGCTGAACTGTGGGAAGTGATGACACCACTGCTTAACGAATTCAGCCACGTCAACCTTAGCTGGGTTCTGGGACACATGGACATCGACGGCAATGAGATGGTAGACCAAAAAGCTAATGCTTGCGTGGGTCGTCCATTGTGCCCTCTGCTTTGAGAAGGGGTTAGCTTTGGGATCGGGCATGTGGCTCTGGCTCGTGAGTTGCGAAAAGAAGAATGGGGTTCCTGGCATGACAGGGAGGGACATGGGTATTATGCTCGTTAACCTAGGGCACCTCAGCATCTTCGTGGGCTCACCCGCATGGACTGCTATGTCTTGCTGAGGATTCACAGCGGGACGGACTTGGTCAGTCATGAGAGCTGTGAGGGGCAGGATGACAGACACCACTGGATTGAGTGCTCCCGCTATGCTATAGGACGCTCAGCTGACGAGGACCTATACAAGTGTTCGGCGATATCACGGTGGAAGTCCTGGTGGGTGAGTCACAGGTGGTTGGGCCTGGGGATTCTCCAGCATGTTAAAACGGTGGACAGGGAGTTGGTAGTGGCAGGTAACCCCTTTGACGGCACACTGATGGTGGAGAGAAGTGGCCAGTTAGCAAAGGTAGGGGATCTCACGACCTGCATCTGGTGCGAGAAGAAACACCATGGCAGTGGATGCATTCTGCCGGGATTGGTAACCATGCCGAAGAAGTGGTTCTTTTTTCCCGACCAGTGACGTTGCGACTGTCCTTGTTGTGGGATTGCAATTTCCACAGCGGCCACCCAGAAGCGAGTCACCTTCGCCGAACACTTTGAGAGAAAGCCCCACTGTTTACGGACATGTCACGATTGGTTTTGGCATTCTCAGTTCCAACAATTGGACGAGCAGGACCTTGTGACTCGAACATTGGTAGTTTTGCAGTGGGCTAAAACGAATGGGCTGTTAAAAGAAGAGCGTTGTTCATTTTGTGGGGTGGTGTTGGCCGAGGGGTACTTGGACCTGGGACTACATTATAAGAGGACGGAGGGATGTTGAGATAGACTATATGTTTCCTTTGTTGAGTATGTGGGTCAGGTTGTGTTGGAGGCAGATAGGGGTGAGGGTATAAGACCGTGGTTGGGTAGCGGGGTGGGAAGACGCGTAAATTTAGGGTAATGCTAGACGTCATGAGCGCCCATGGGCCCATATAGGTAGTGATTTTTGGATTTATGTTTGAGTAGAGTGGTTGTGAGGCAGAATGGTCCGTGGTAGTGTATTTTAGATAGTTTGGTTTTTATGGTGTGTCGGGGAGACTGGTCGTATGCCAGTGTCGGCAGTACTAGTATAAATAAAATTAGATTGAATTCTAAGTACTTTTCCTATTTATTACTTTAACGAATATAAAACACCTTTACAATCTTTATCTTTATTGCAATGTTATCGTTACACCAAGGAAAGTTCTTCACGAAGACGAGTTAGAGAAAGCTTACGATCGGCGTTTTCGATAGAAGACAAAGGTCTTGTACTATCGGTAACGTAGGCAGAGGCCTAGAGCTATCGTAAGACGAAGAAAGAAGTAGACAGAAAAGAGAAGTATCGTTCCCTGTCGCCAAGAACTAACTGTCCAAAGGGGGATCATTATACCTTATCTCTTCCATTTCCCTGATACCTTGATTGCTCAGAAAGTTCCTATCGTGACTATCACTCCTAATAGCAAAGATAATATTGTACTCATATTATCTCTTATAAGCAAGACCTCTTTCTCACATAGCATTGTGCAAGTGTGTATAAAGTATTAATTTAACTTGTAGTATAGGAAAGAACTTAAGTAGTTGTAAGAGGATTCTGTACCAGAGATCCATAGACCTCACTGTTTATACAGACACCTCACCCAACTCTAACCCTGTGTAACTCATACCTTTATATCACCATATCCTATAACTCAAAATCATCAGTCATGTGAGATCCTCAGTTGACTCGTATGAGTTAACTATACAATATACATAAACCAATCATAATCCTTATAACAAGCCATGTAAGTCAAGCGAGTCATATGTGTGAAACTCGTGACTCATTAGTATAAATCATACATAAAAGTTATAAAATCATATAACTCACAACTATGAGTCAACACATAAAAATATACCCCTATGACTAATAAGCACAAGTCATGTAAAATCCTTTGTTCCACCTTTTCAATCTGTCTTGTCACAATCCGCTTTGTGATACTGCTTATCTAATCATTCATTGATGTTAGATGAGTTCACATATGCCTTAGCATTAAATTTCACAACTATACAAGAATCATAGGTCTTCTTTTCTATAAGTATCACACCTCCTACCCCTAGTCCACAAGAGAAGATTAATGGTTTGACTTTAAGCATTCTATCCGTAAATACTGTAAGTTGAATAGTCCTCTGATGCTTATCCCAGCCAGATTGTGAACTTTGTGCTCAAATTATTTTCTCCCCTCTTTGGTAGTAAATCCTTCCTTCCAAATACTCAAATGGTAATAGTGTCTGATTTATATTAACAATATTGCTTAATCTGTACTAGCCTATAGCAGTAGGCTGATCTCTGAGTCCCATTTCACTTTTGGAGTGATGTTGTAAGTTTCTCTTATTGAAGCGCATCCAGTGTAATATTGTACCATTGAAGTTACTTGGTATTAGGCGGAGACAATCTGATAGACTTCAGAATTGTTTGGGCCAATTAAGATTCATTTCTGTAGATGGAGATTGTCTAGGAAGACTCAAATTTACTTATTTCATTTATTACTACTAAGAGCGAAGTAAATTTAGTAAAGTAAGATAGAATCGTAAAATCAATGTTATATTGTTAAGGTCTCTTCTCCATTGCTTGATGATGTCTAAAGCTTGGAAGGTACTTCAATATTTATGTTTCGCATCTGAGTGTTTGCAGACTACATCTATTTATTATACAACTATGTACCTCTCTGATTATAACTCTCAATGTCGGATATTCTTAAAACATGCGAACACCTAGAGACTTTCAAAATTACCACACGATCTTCGGCAATTACAATATAACTACCTAGGAACTATGCTGTTCCCAATAGTAGTTATCTGATCATTAGAGTCTTTAGACTTATAGCCTTATTCTTAAGTTTAACTGAGTTGGCCTCAATTGTCTCTGCTATTGATAAAATGATCAGTTTCATCTGCAAGTTGTATCTACGAAGGTAGTCATAATCGCAACCTTTTTTGGTCACCTGACTTCAAACCTTCATAACTTCTTACCCAACTGATAGATATCTTCCGGAGGATTTCCTACTAATTTCCAGAAAGCTATTCCACCGGATTGATAAATATTCCCTCAGTCGGCAACCCTTGGTTGCTCTGGGTAACAGGGTTCCAATCGCTGTTGTAATATTAGAAGTCCCCCCTGCACCTACAATGTGTTCCAAAACATAGTGGTAATACTCAGTAAAGTCCATTGGCTTATATGGTAGTATCCCTCAGAGTTCTAGACTCCTCTAGTTATTGTAGGGTGGATGTGAATGTATTGGTCTCTCATTAAGATCCTTTATCATTCGATACTATCTCTTCATGCAAAAATGTCCCATTACCTACGGCATATACCAAAGACGCTGCATCTTTGAAGCCTATCAACTTTCTAAGCAGTTGACAGATTTACTCTGTGCCACTTCTCAGACCTAGCTGAAGGTCCCCTCTCATATATCCGGCAAACAGGACCTGGTCAGAGGAACGGTAGCGATGTATATAGTGTTATTCTGACACCTTCAGTTCTGTGGCATTATAGTCACAGGACGCTACTGAGACTGATATGTATGATAACGTGCAGGCCCTGTAAGGGGGCCGGAGGAGGGTGTTGGAGACTGGGGATTCCGATTCCAAAAGAGGTTATTCTACTTAGGTTGATTCCTAGATATCGGATCCCAGTTTTCCTAACACTTAGCAACTTACTTACTTTATTGGTAATGAATCATAAGCTAATCTGATGCCAGCTCATGAAATGGTAGAACTACCCCTTTGAGAGAGGGAAACTGGTATGTAGTTTTTCAGGATATAGCTACTAGTATAATTCTTTACTAATATAGTGGAACTATCCTTGGCAAATAATAGCTCCTGAGGTACGGCGATGTCGAAATTGGTTATAAAGTTCTCTCCGTAGCTTTTCCCACTTCCTTAGCTATCCTTCTTCTCTTACTTGACACTGATTGGTTGACTGATTGATAAACTTTCCTTCTCCTTCCTCCTTCCTCCACCGGTATAGGTTTTGTACTAACACTTTAAATCGGTTGGCAGTTTCAGCTGAAGTTGCCCTTCAGAGTTGTGTTGGTCTACTTGAAATGCTTGCAGTGACTCAGTACAAAAGTACAGAGATCTTATAGCAAATACTATATGATCAATATTGTATTTCAACTGGATGAGGTGTACATCTTGGTACTGTGGCAAGGGGCTTTCATTTGGGGCCTGGCTTTTTTCTCACTCTGGCGTAAAATCTTTTGCATTCAGGAATAGTAGTTTTGTGTCATGGACGTGGCTTGGCATGGAAAAGGTTTTCACGTGACACATAGTTATGAGTCACAGGTATGTTATTGTTTTACGCATATGACCCATTCAGGTTATATGATTTGTTATGTGTGGGATTTGTGATGCTTTCACACATGGCTCAAGTATGAGTCATGGGAGGTGTACCTGGCGAATATGCCTTGCGAGTGTGCCTTGCGGGTAAGCCTTGCGCATATGATTTATATTTTGCACATGACCTCGTTATGAGGTCATGGGTTTCGCACATATGACTCAGTCGAGTCATATGACTTGTTTATTGCATTATGATTGGTTTATGAGTTTTTGCACATAACCTTGTTATGAGGTCATGTGTTTTGAGCATGTGATCACTTTGGTCACATGACTAGTTTGTTATGATTTGGTTTCGCACATGTGACCACTTTAGGTCACATGACTAGGGGCGGGAAGAACACTATATAAGGAGGCCGAGGCGGCCGAGGAAGATAGGTTCTTCAAGCTTTGTTCTAAGTACTTTTCCTCGTCCGTGCCGTCGCTTCGCCCTGAGCGTTTCTTTCGCCATCATGATGGACCTTGATGCCTCGGATTCTGGGTGAGATATCTGAGTTCGCTCAGTAGTTCCTGGGATCTTTGGTGTTGAGGTATGTTAGATATTGCGTGGCGGACTACTTGGTTGCTTCTCGTTTCGTCACCTGATAGTTTCTCACGATGCTGTCACCTCGAGCACTTCATCGTAGTCGCATATAAGCCCCTTTCGGTAAAATGCCTACGGCTTCCTGTCTATCGTCTACTCGCAGGTTTCACGTTCAATTGGGGGGATTGAATATTGTGTTTGTGGGGATCACCCGTGTCATTCCTTAGACCAGCTCATGTTTTTTGTTGGGTTTTAACGGAGTCCTTAGTTCTCACGATACAAAACGCCCTTGGGTTAGACTGATGACCTTCCCAAGTATCAACGCATCGTACCAGCTGCATCAATCCACTAGGGGAGGGGGCCTCGCCGGCCCCCCCCCTCCTCATTACTACATGTTTCTACGGTCAGAATCCTACGATGTTGTTTATCACCGTTCCCTTGGAGTTTTGTCATTGTAGCATTTACGGTGGTTCAGTCGGGTGTCTCCTCCTCGCCTCAGTGGGGATAGCTTTGACCCTGAAAAATCTTACCCCCTGATGTGGTTTTCTTGCTACCTGGGGTGGTGTGGGTCGATTAGCTGCGAGACACTCGCCTGGTCTGTGCGTCAGGGTGGTTCGGTTGTGGTCTGTGGTTGGCAGCTTCACCCATTGCAAGTGGGGCCTACCTTCTGTTTGTCTGCTTCTGTTCTTTCGCCCTACCCCTTCTTGTCGCGTCAGTTGGGGATGCCTCTTGCCCGTTGTTCGGTCCGTGCCTGTTGCCAGACCTGTGGGGTTGGCTTCGGCTGGCTCTGCTTACTCTTTTCCGGCTCCATTGAACTTCAGTTTGGCTGGGTTGGATGGTGTGGCACGTGCTGATGCCTTCGGGTGTTGGTGCCACCTCCTTTGTGGCTCCCAGCTGTGGCTGGTGGGCCCCCCTCATCTATATGGAGTCGGGGGTTGTGGCTCTGTTAGTGTGGCCAAGACCAGTGGCTGCCTGATGGGGTTAGGTATAGCTGTCCTGTGGCTGTTGGATGGTTGATCTGTCTGAGGGGCTGGAGGGGCTGGATGGGCTCTGTGGGGCCTGGTGTGTGGGGCTTAGGGGGGGCTGATTGGGGGGGAGAGGCATCTGCGAGCACCGGTCGTGCATGCGCCAGGTTGGGCGATGTCTAATTAAGTATTTCCAGCCTGATAGGGCTGTTGGGTGAAGCTGCTGAGTGCTGTAAAGCTCCTCGATGACCAGGATGGTCGATGGCCACCTGTGCGGATAGTGGGTTGCGACCACCTGCTTTGACTTGTTTGGGTCTTGCTTGCTGGGCTTTTGTGGGGTTTGTTTGGTTTCTTTGGTTTGGCAATGGGCATGGCTGGAGGGGGCAAGGCACCACGGGTGGGAGATAGGCCCCACTGGCCGTTTAGGTCTGTCACCACCTCTATGTATTTCTTTTGTTTGTGAGTGTGTTTTTGGGGGACAGGCAGCGGGTACAGGTCCTCCTCACCATTACGCTCTTCGGAGTCACTTGGCAAAGTGGGTTCATAGGGTCAACGGCCTGGCATGAGGATGCGAGAGGTAGACATATTGGTTACCTCCTCTCTGCCATCGTGTCGCCTGTAGTTTATGTTTGTTTTAGTTTTGTTGGTTTTCTACTGTGGTGGAGGTGTTGCAGGACGGTGTTCAGGCCGGGTGGTAGAGATTTGATATTTTGTTGGACGAGGAACCTGGTTGGGTTGGTCTTTTGCTCGGCTTCGGCTGCGCTTAGTGCTGGTTGGTTTCATACCAGAGGAGCTACGGACTTGGACCGGGGCGGGAGCTGGGTTGTTTGATGGTCTTGTAATTAGTTTCCATGCAGGCATGACTTGGGGATGGCAGGTGCGGGACCGTAGACTTAGTTAGCTTAGGATTAGTGGTATGCCGGTTAGCGGTATCCCTGTGCCGGTGGGGGCTCATCGTATGGCAGTGTTGGTGGTACGAGTTTAAATAAAATTCGATTGACTTCTAAGTACTTTTCCTACTTCTTGCACTCCGTGTCGGAAGTGAGCATAACCAATACTTTACCTTATTTCGCTCACGATAAATATTTCATCTACTGTTACTTGTTTGTGTTTTTCGTTTCGGGCGGTCGGTTAGAAGTTAGTTGTTCTCACTTAGAAGATACTTCAGTGTGAGATATCCATGGCCTGGTCCCAGTAATCACTGAGTATAGTTTGGGCAAGGATGGCATCTTCGACAGCCTCCTCATCCACGGATTCTCCCCCTCCTTCAAGGATGTTGTCCCCCGTTCAGTTCGACTCCAACCCCTCCTCCTCGCTTGAAACAGCCCGTGCGGCCTTGTCTCTTGCACCCGCTACTGAGGCAGACCATGGCCTCATCCCTATAACTACACGGTCATATGTTACACCCGAAGGGAACTTTGGTTTCTTGCAGTTTCACCACTGCCATGGGTGTCAGAATACGGTGAACCCGTAGTTTGATGATTTGGTTCGGCAAACGGTCACTGACACGACTATTGCAACGATGAAAGAAGTGGAGGTTTTTGTGAGAGGTTTCCTAATCGGGAGAGGCTGTTCAGCCATGTCTGGCTTGAACAAAGAGACTACCACAGGACTCTTCGTTCGGTTCAACTCGGACCATGGCTCGGAATATTCTCCAGCCCCCATACCTTCCCCTCCCAAAGATTCTCAGACTGTAGTCCCTGAATCCTCCGTTCTCCCCCCCAAGGACAACTCGACTGCCACCACGGTTGAGGCCAGCTCTTGGTCCGCTACTCCTCCCCTCACTAGGGCTATCCAAAGCAAGATGCCCAGCTTCTTCCGCCAGACCCACAATACTGAGACTGGCTCCTCGACTCCATCCTTCCTGGCGGGAATATCTTCAGGCGAAAGGGCACTTTACGAAACCCTGAGGTTCAAGTTGGACGACCCTGATAACGAGGATTACAATCCTCCTGCCTTGGGAACACGCCGCCAGACATGGTCGGCATCTCCTACTAAGCAATCTCCTGCTCCTCTTGGTCCACAATTTTTGAGGGCTATCAACGTTGATGAGGGACGAAAGAAACAGATTATGCCTGCCCTCCCTGGCCTGCCGCTAGACGTTCACCATGGGCGCTTGGCTATCCCTTCACCCGTGGTGCTCCTGTCGACAATCGAAGCCATACCCCCTTCTCCATCCCCGCTACTGACTGAGGATGTCCTACCCACCTCTGAGATGCTGGCCAGGAATACCCCCATGGAACTGGATGATGGGCATAACTCGGAAGCGACTGGTTTGGGCGACAGCATACACGCCCCTTCGCCAGCTATGGGTTCATCACCTCTGCCTATTACTGGACGATGGGTGTTACCTCCTGGAGGCTAACTAGAGGGTCCCTCAGAAGCCCCTAGTGGCGGTTCGATCCCATTGGAGGTTCAGCTCCCAGAGACCCAACCAGAGGACGCCGATGCTGTGGTGGCCCAAGCGGACTCAATCATGGTAGGTGTCTGTGAGATGCTGGATGCTGGTAGGACCCCCTCTCCTGGGCCCCGCTCAGGTAGTGTAATCGCGTCTATGTTGGAAGGCCTAGAAGACATCCGGTCTGGCAATACTCAGCCTCTCCTCTCCTCGGAGTCTGGGTCAATCGAAGATGATAGAGTACAGGACGTACAAACTTGGATGAACAGTGGCCCCACCTTTGATGATGAAGGTCCAAGAATCGGGATAAACTACTGGAGTCGAGTTCATGTCTTGGAACGGTCAGTAAAAGTACTGACTGACATTGTTGGAAGGCAAGGGGAGGAAATCGAAGCCCTTCAGGTAAAGCTGTCCCCCCGCTACCACCCTCTCCTGCTCTATCTCACAGTACCTCCATTGTCTCTACAGAGCCAACCCTACCATCTCCTACCGCTAAGAGAAAGGAGACCTCTATGGAGGGTCCTACTACTAAAGCTACTTTTACGGAGGTGGTAAAACAAATGGCATACGTGCCTAAGCCCCCCCCTGACCTACAGGAATGGGCACGTCCTGCCCGGCCTGCATCCGCGGCCTCATCCCACCAGTCCAGCAATAGTGGCAGCTCCTCCAGTGAAGGCAGGGTAGTCTTGCGAGTAGCCCGTGAAGGTGAAAGCAAGTCTGTTCACTGGGAAGAGGAGGAGGGGGAGGAAGAAAAAATGAAAGAACGTAGGAAACATGGCAGACGCCTAAGTGGTGCCGGCAGAAGGAGGAGAAAGGCTGCCAGAGGATCTGGTGAAGAAAGGGAGGCGGCGACCCTGGCCAAGACTCAGGGGAAGGCTGATAAACAGGAATCGGCCTCGTAGGTTGCAACACCTGTTACTACGGTGGCTCTGTCAGGGCTAGCAGCTCTGGCTAGCGTCAAAGTAGGCGCAGCTCAGACACGACAGGAATACCGACGGGTACTAATGGGACCACCAGACCCACTAAACTCGGTACCACCACCACCGCACTCGTCGCCAATCCCGAATGCTAGAGGGAGGCACATTACCATGTGCTTCGCCACTCGGAAGAAGGTTGCCCTGCCAGCGGATGTCGATATTGAGGCAATCCGAAATCCGATTAATATGACCTTTTCCAATCAGGGAAAGATTCGGGAAAATGCTTCTTACATTCGCGCAGGACATGTCCGGCCAGAAATTGGATGCATCTTCCTGACCTTGGCAGCACACTCCGTGACAGAGCTAGGCAACAGATTGGACAAGGCCAGGCTAGAACTGCTTAGGGAATTGTTACTCCCAGAGTTTGAATTCAAGAGGAACCTGGAAAAGATGAAAATTTTCGTTTCTGGTGTCCCACTTGCTGACACTGGACGAGCATCGATTTGGAGGGTGGAAGGATGGACTGGAAGCGCAGCTTTTGATGGCCTTCGCACTGATCTGGAGCAATCCAATACTGGTGTAGTCACTGTTTCCCGGCCCGATATTATGGGATCCATACACGCTATGAGGCAGGCCAATGCTACAAGTTGTGGCATCCGCTTTGTAGTGGAAAATAATGAGGCCATCAAGGAAAGACTGGCAGAGGGGAAGATTTGGTTGCGAGGAGGTACCCGCAATGTCAAAATCTTGGAAGAGCATCGTCCCCTTAAGGTATGTGGTAGGTACCTGGAAACCGGCCACTTTGAAGCGACATGTGGCTGTCCACCTCGGTGCCGGTTCTGCTTCGGAGAACATTTTTCTCGGGAGCACTTGTGTACCAAGCTGGCATGTCCCAGAGGAGTGGGTCAGGCCTGTGGACATACCAGGAGACAGTGTTGGTTGTGTGACTGGATGGACCACTTCATAGGATATGAGCGATGCCCAGGTATCAAATCGTCATCCCCGACTCCACCTTCCTTGCCTGCTAGACAAGGAACAGCCACACTGACAAGGCTGAAACCTGTCAGAAAACCGCAACAGCAGGGAAGAGGGAAAAAAGAGAATAGAAGGAAAAGGAGCCACAGCTGTGGGAGGTCCCCAACACCCAGGCTGGCCGAGATCAGCAGTGATGAGAAAGATGAGGCTCCCCGCCGTAAGTCGGAACAGGCCAAAGGTAAGGAACTAGAACGGCCTTCCCCCTCCCCATCCCCAACACGTGGAATTTTAAAAAATAGGACCGGCACCGCCACTAAACTCCATGATGAGGAGACGAGTTGGGTTGCCCGGGATCCGGATACTGGCTCCGCCTATGCCTCTGGCCCTTGTGGCCCAAGTGGATCAGTCAAGGCCCCCTTTTAATGCTTATTACGACATTGGCCTTAAACGTGGGGAGGAGTAGTCGGAATCGGGCACTGACATTTAATTTGTTTTCCTTTGTTGATTTGTTGTTTATTATTGAACCACCAGTTGACTGGGAGGTACAACATGTACCAGAAGACGTTAATGGGTGGGATGTGTTTTCCTTTGTTGAGAAGTCAGGTGTTGAGGTAATTGTTCGGTCCCACATTTGCGGACTGTTTGAGGTGGTGGGGCATGGGGAAGGCAGTGCTCGGATTGGGTATTGGGAGAAAGGGACAAAGAAGGTTCTCGCTGGAGTTTACTTTCAACCCAGTTATACCAAAGACCAGTTTGCTGGGTGGTTGGATGAGCTCAGGGAACCTAACATTGTGTTTGGGGACTTCAACGCCAGGTATCAAGACTGGGATCCCAACGCGAACCATAACAATACAGGCAGAAGATGGCTGAAACAGGGGTTTACGGCCCAGGCTCGCAATATGAATATGGTACCTCTGACAGTGCCAACCTTTCGGGACGTTTCCAGAATCAACCTATGCCTGCACAAGGCACCTCATGTCCGACATCAATATATGGACACTGCTGGCTGCGAGCATAGTGCTCAAATCTTGAAGCTGAAGGTGGACCTCCCTGACAACATTATGCGTCGGAGGCCGGCTTGGAAAAAAGCAGTTTGGGAAAAGGTTGGGAAACAGTTAGACGACCTTAAAGAGGTGGGAGATGAGAAGTTGTAGGAAGAAGTGAGGCGTGTGGTAGACGCACTCCTATGGGACTCCGTTGGCAAAGGCCGGTGCGAGTGGTGGACACCGGAGTTGGAAACGATGAGGCTGGACATGGCTCAGCTACAACGATACTCCAAGTACAAGGTGGAGCAGACGGAGGACTACAAGCTGGGCAGAAGTGTTTACCGGGCTTGCCTCTTGAGGGCTAGGTTCAAACACATCAGGGCCAAGATAGCTGAGAGTCAGGACCCAGACATTTTTCGGCTGACATGGAAATTGGAAGCCAAGAGGATGCTTCCCTCCATGGCCCGGCCAGATGGGTCTTATGCTACAACACATTCTGAGATTAGCGACCTGATTGCACAGCAGCTATCCCCTGGCGATCCTGCCCCTTAGAGGGACTCCATGATTGACATGGACAGTGCGCAGGAAATGGAGATCGCCCTTGCTAGGTCTCCTACGAATACGGGTCCAGGCGAGGATGATATCAGATACCCTTTTATACGATTCTGGAAGTGGAGAGATACGACGACTTTGTGACATCTGGTCGATTATGGGCTACGTCACAATATTCCGGATTGGCATCGGGCAGAGGTAGTACTCCTGCCAAAGATTGACAAGCCCAGATACAATGTCGTCAAGTCATGGAGAATGATACACCTCCTTCCGACTCCTGCAAAGGTTGCAGAATGCGTGGTCCTGCTAAGGTTAGCCACGTGTCTTGACCTGGGGGAGACACAGTTTGGTTCTCGCTAAAAGAGGGGGTTTCACGATGCCATGGCGGTGGTCTTTGAATTCCTACAGTATAATGAGGGCTACAAACGGCTGATTTTGTCCATGGACGTTGAAGGAGGATTCGATAACATTGATGTTGACCTCCTGTCAGACTTCCTGGTTGCCCGGGGGTGTCCATCGAACCTGTGTCAGTGGGTGCGAAGGTGGACTTCCTGTCGGTCAATTCGCTTCCGCTTTGATGGATGCATCTCCAAGATCTACTATGTCGGCAAAAGGGTACCTCACGGCTCGCCCCTCTCTCCTTTTCTCTTTGGGGCCTACGTAGAGGATATATTCACACCACGAATGTGTTACTCCCCTGGGGTCCGACAATTGGTAATCTCATACATTGATGACAGGGTCATCATGGTGGCTGCAGATTCTTGTAACGCTGCCCGATATCTTGTAGGAGAAACTTTTGAGGACTGCGATCGCATAGCAAGGGCTAGAGGGATGGGGTTCAGTGCCCTCAAGACCCAGTAGATCGGATTTGAAGACAGGGTGTGGGGTGGAATGGAGTTGTTGGGAGAAATGGTTTTGCCTTCTGACAATTTGCGGGTTCTTGGGTATAGGCTTAATGTATTTCTTAACTTTTCTTCTCATGTAAAGTACTGGTTGGAAAGAGGGTTGGGTGTTAGGAGAAGGATTTCCGCGTTGGGGAGAAGGTTTGGGAGTGTTGGTGGGCTAGGAGCATGGGAGACTTACCGCTTGGTGCAGGCAGTCTACCTTCCGACCGTTTATTATGGACTTGAATTTGCAACCGACCACGGGTCGTATGTGAAACCGATTCAGGTCAACGTCAACGACTGCCTCCGATCAATTTTCCGGACCCCTATGAAGCTGGCAAACAATATACTGCTGGCTGAACTTGGAAAACCACCTGTTGTCATCCAAGGGAGGTATCTGCAATGGAGGTGATACAGCCGATTTATTAACTACCAGTACTGTTACCAACACCCGTGGTTCGGTGAGATATGGCTCAGTTGGAAACAGGAAGGGATGATGGCATATCGGCAGAACTCGGACAAGGAACTCACCTGCCGCCCCACAATTGTGATTGGGAAAGGCAAGGTGGAGATGGCTGCACATCACCGTTCACTGTACACTGATCTTTGCAAGACCTCAGACGTAGTTATATACACAGACGGGTCCAGGTCCTCTGAAGGGGCTGGTGTGGCATGGGCGGTATTTGAGAAAGGGGTCCTGACCCGTATCGACGGGTGCTCGGTTCCCCCGTCTTGGAGCATTGTTGAGTGTGAGCTGTTTGCGGTTGTCTGTGTACTCCAACATGCCCAGAGGATGGCCAAGAGACGTCCAGTGCGTGTGTTTCTAGATTGCGTCCCGGCCCTCACCCTGGTAGACAATATGTTTTCAGATGGAGATTCAGCAGAGCTGTCGGAAGTTATGGCACCACTGCTTAACGAATTCAGCCATGTCAGCCTTAGCTGGGTTCCGGGACACATGGGCATTGACGGCAATGAGATGGTAGACCTAAAGGCTAAGGCCTGCATGGGCCGCCCATTGCGCCCTCTGCTCTGGGAAGGGGTCAGCTTTGGGATCGGGCATGCAGCTCTGGCTCAAGAATTGCGAAAAGAAGAGTGGGGTCGCGGGCACGATAAGGAGAGACATGGGTATTATACTCATAAAGCTAGGGCACCTCGGCATCTTCGCGGACTCACCCACCTGGACTCCTACGTTTTGCTAAGGGTCCGCAGCGGGACGGGGTTGGTTGGTCATAACAGCTGTGAGGGAAAGGACAATAGACACCACTAGATTGAGTGCCCCCAGTATGCTCTAGGATGACCTGCTGACGAGGACTTATACAAGGACTCGACGATATTGCGATAGAAATCCTGGTGGATGAGTCACAAGTGGTTAGGCCTGAGGATTCCCCGGCATGTTAAAACGGTGGATGGAGAGTTAGTAGTGGCAGGTAATCCCTTTGATGGCACGCTGACGGTGGAGAGAGACGGCTGGCTGGTAACAGTAGGTGATCCCACGGCCTGTGCCCGGTGTGAGAAGAAATACGATGGCAGCGGATGCGTTCTGCCAGGATTGGTAACCATGCCAAAGAAGTGGTTCTTTTTGCCCGACCAACGACGATGCGACTGTCTGTGTTGTGGGACTGCGATTTCAGCAACGGCCATCCCGAAGCCAGTCACCTTTACCAAATAGTTTGCGAAAAGGCCCCGCTGTTTACAGACATGTCACATTCAGTTCTGGCACTCGCAGTACCGGCAATGGGACGAGCTGGACCTCGCAACTCGAACGTCAGTAGTTTTGCGATGGGCTAAGACAAATGGGGTGTTAAAAAAGGAGTATTGTTCATTTTGTGGGTTGGTTCTGGCCGAGGGGTATTTGGACCTGTGACTGCATTATAAAAGGACTGAAGGATGTTGGGATAGACTGTATGTTTTCTTTCTTGAGTATGTGGGACAAATTGTATTGGAGACGGATAGGGATGAGGGTATGAGACGGTAGTTGGGTAGCGGGGTGGGAAGACGCCTAAATCTGGGGTGACGCTAGCCATCATGAGCGCCCGTGAGCCCACATAGGTAGTGATTTGGGGATTTATATTGGGGGGGATTGGTTGCGGGGCGGAATCGTCCGTGGTAGTGTATCTTAGATAGTTTGTTTGTTTGTTTGTTTGAGGCGAGGTGGAGACTGGTCGTATGCCAGTGTTGGCGGTACTAGTATAAATAAAATTAGATTGAATTCTAAGTACTTTTCCTACTTATTACTTTAATGAATATAAAACATCTTTACCATCTTTATCTTTATTGCACAGTTATTGTTACGCCAAGAAAAGTCCTTCAAGAAGACGAGTTAGAGAAAGCTTACAATAGGCGTTCCCGATAGAAGACAAAGGTCTTGTACTATCGGTAATGTAGGCAGAGGCCTAGAGCTATCGTAAGACAAAGAAAGAAGAAGAAAGAAAGAGAAGTATCATTCCCCGTCACCAAGAACTTACTATCCAGAGAGGGATCGTTACATTACAAAGCGTCACCTAAGTGCGACGCCAAACAATACAAGACTGCATCCTTCAATCCAGACAGGGAAGGAGATATCAACATCGACGATCAAAACCTTCACCTAGGAGGATTCAGCGACACCTTGGATCACGTCTCAGCAGAACCCTCAAGAGCAGCAAGCCCAGTAACCCCAGAGAAAGGATCACCAGTCGATAGCTCTCCTGCAGAAACTCTACCACCCAAGAGAATGTCGGGATCCACAGTACCTAGGCCACCGGCCCCAGCCGCTCTGGCACCAGGAACCAGCATACTTGGAATGACTGAAAATCAGTTTCAGGCATTTCTCGCAGCCACACGAAATACAGGGCAAGGAAATGTCCAAAGACCGAAAGCAAAGGAGCCCAACATATATGAAGGAGCTGAAGACAAGCTACGAATATTCTTAGCGTAATGTGAAGGATATTTTGCCGTCAAGGGATATGGAGATCACTATGACGAGATCAAGATTCCATACGTGGAATCTCTACTCAGGGGACTTGCGGGACAATTCATCATGCCTTTCCAAGATGGAAGGAAGCAGAGGGAATGGGTCACATACGAAGAGTTTAAGGCGACACTCTTCAAACAATTTGGAGACCCCAACGCCAAAGAAACAGCAAGACGAAAGCTAGAAAAACTCCAACAAGGAAAACAAACATTCTCAGCATACTGGAATGAATGCCGACTATTGGAATACGAGGCTGAGTTTGATGATACTACTCTCTACATCATCCTCCTAAGAAACTGCAGCGAGAGACTCCGAGAGGTATGGAGAATCTCCGACCTGCACTATACAACAGCCGAATGATTTTCAAGATAGGCAATCGATAAAGAAAGCAAATTAAACATGGTTTGAAGCAACTCAGAAAATACTATAGCTCACAGGGTAGTCCAATCATCCAGGAATGTGGACGGGATCTTCAAACCACAAGCAACTTGAGGAGAAAGTCGAGCATTGCCACCAGGCGAGCCAATGGAGTTAGACAAATAAAGAGCAGGACCTGCTCTGAACCTGTCTAAGGAAGAATACGCCAGAAGAATGAACGGGAAACTCTGCCTGAGGTGGAGAGAAGCAGGACATCGGATAAGAGAATGCAAAAGCCGACCCGACAATGGATACCAAGGAAACAGAGCTGCTGGAAATAATCGGCTCCAAAATCCAAAAAGGAGCAACATCCGCGAAATGATAGCAGAGGATTCACCGGCGGAAAACGACAAGGGTCCCCAGTAAACGGTAGTCTGGGAGACCCAAGATGTGGACCCGGAAAATGCATCAAGGTAGTAAACTACTACACGGCACTACACACGCAGAGAGGAGAAGAAGAGGGAGATCATGTGATGATCAAAACGAAGATATACAAGGAAGAAAACAAAGAAACAACAATATATGCAATGCTTGACTCTGGGGCTACCGAAGACTTTATCGACAAAGAAATATGCGACAAATACGGCCTCCATACCAAACAAGCGAAGAAAGCGAGACAAGGCTACTTAGCGGATGGAAAGCCAAGCGCTATGGGTCCTATAACCCATGCAGCGACAGTACCTATGGACATTAACAGCCATAGGGAAACGGCAACCTTTCAAGTAGCAGATCTAAAAAACCAGGAGATAGTCCTAGGGATGCCATGGTTACGAAAGCATAATCCGACGATCGATTGGAACGAGAATAAGATGACCTTTACAAGCAAACTATGTGCGACAAGATGTCTCAACAGTTCGCCTGTAGTCTACTCAACACCAATACGAGAAGCGGAAGAAGAAACTTTGCATTCAAAGTTTGCCGAGATGCAGCAAGATAAGAAAGTCCAGATACGAAGCCTGCACCAAAAGGCAAGAGTGCCTACCAAGGGTTCCAAAGGGGCAGCAGGACACAACCTATATGCCAATGAAGGAATCAAGATACCTGCCAACAGGCAGGCAATGATAGCGATGTGAATAGCCATTGGACTTCCAGCAGGCACCTATGGACGAATAGCACCCTGCAGTGGTCTAGCGGTCAAACATCGGCTTATGACCATGGCAGGGGTGATCGACATCGACTATACAGGTAAAATCGAAGTGGTCCTGGCCAACCTAGCATAAGAGGACTACCAAGTCCAGAAAGGGGATCGAATCGCAAAGTTGATAATTGAAAAAATCAACAAAGCAGATCTGCATGAAGTAGATTAACTGGAAGAAACCAAAAGAGGAAACAAGGGATTTGGAAGTATGGACCAAAACCAGCTCGACATAACAAAAAGAATTGAGATCAAAGAGATGACAGTACAAGTCTTTGGACAGTACTACTGAAGAGGAGATACAACAGGAATTCTCAAATGGACATACAAAGACGAAAAAGCAGTTTTAGTAAAAATCAACATCAGTACAGAGCTAGCAATCCAGGACAAGAAATACCAAAGCAAAAAGGGATGGAAAGAATTGATTCCAAAAGAATATCACCAATTCACGAATCTATTCCAAGAAGAGGAAGCTACGGAGCTACCACCCCGAAGACCAGGAATCGATCACGAAATTCAGCTGGACAAAGATGAAAAAATGGGAAAGACAAAAGAGATTCCCTGCAAGAAGTTATACCTACTAGGAGAAGCAGAGCTCGAAGAACTTAGGAAGTACATTGAGCAAAACTTAAAACGAGGATGGATCAGGGACTCTTTCGCGTCAGGAGGATCTCCAATACTATTCGTCAAAAAGAAAGACCGAAAAATAAGACTCTGCGTGGACTACAGAGCCCTCAATTCGGTTACCAAGAAAGACCGATATCCACTACCCTTGATTGGAGAAGTACTGGACAGACTGCGGTCAGCAAAATACTTCACCAAACTCAACATCAAGGATGCATACCACAATATACGCATCAAGGCAGGGGACGAATGGAAGACTACATTCGCCTCAAGATACGGAATGTTCGAATACTTGGTTATGCCCTTCGGGCTAACCAACGCACCGGCTTCATTCCAGAAATGGATCAACAAAGTACTTAATAAGTACCTCGATATATGTTACATCATATACTTGGACAATGTACTCATATACTCGGAAAACATACAACAACACCAAAAGGATATCAGCAATATCATGGCCGCAATACAAGGATCAGGAATGAAGATCAAACCAACAAAATGCAAATTCCATAAGCAAGAAACAGAATACCTCGGATTTATCATCAATCGAAGTAGGGTCAAGGTTGACACTGTCAAAACAGCAGCCATATGGGATTGGGCCAAACCAAACAACAAGACAGATGATCAATGCTTTAGGGGATTCTGCAACTTTTATCGCAGGTTCATAGAAGGATTTAGCGGGCTTGCAAAACCACTCTATAACCTAACAAAGAAAGACAAGAAATGGGAATGGGGAGAAACAGAACAAAAGGTGTATGATGCAATATGGACGCATCTAACATGGGCACCCATACTGGTTCATTTCAACCCAAACCGAAGCACAATGATTGAAACGGACTCCTCAAAATATATATGCTCAGGCATACTATCACAACAATGCGACGAGGGAAAATGGAGGCCAGTGTCTTACCGATCCAAGACAATGACCCCCGCACAGTGCAACTAGGATGTTGCAAACAAAGAACTATTAGTGACAGTTCAATCATTCAAAGAATGGAGGAGATACGTTTTGAACAACAACCATCTAGTCCGGGTTCTAACCGACCACAAGAACCTAGTCCCATTCATGACTACGAAAGAACTAAATGACCGCCAGATAAGATGAATGGAACACCTCAGCAAATACAACTTCAAAATCGAATACCGACCAGGCAAAGAGAGTGGGAAGCCAGATGCTCTCACAAGGATTGCAAGCGACAAACCACAAACAAAAGAAGACGAAAGAATCAAACAAAAAACAGGAACACTATTACCAAAAACCTACTTCAAGGTAATGGAAGTTATCCAATTCGCATCAATGGAGGAAAGAAGAATTGAGAACACAAACGAGAAAGCCAGAACAATTCAGGTAATAAGAGAAGCCTTGGAGGAAGGGAAAAATGAGATGAAAGGAATTGCTCTGGGTTTATGCCAATGGAAGGATGAAAATATGTGGTACGACGGAAAACAATGGATCCCGGAAGAAGAGGGAATAAGGACAGACATCATACAACAACACCATGATATCCGAACTGCAGGATACGGAGGAACAGCTAAAACCACGGAATTCATCACGAGGTAATTCTATTGGCCAGGACTGCGTGAAGATGTCAAACAAGATGTCAAAAACTGCGACATATGCCAAAGAACGAAAACAGCTAAATACGTACCATATGGATTACTAAAATCAAACGAAGTTTCAAAACAACCATGGGAAACAATTACTATGGATTTCATCCCGGACCTACCGGCATCGGAAAATTGCGATAGCATCCTGGTCGTGGTGGATCGTCTGATCAAAATGAGTCATTTTATTCTGGTTAGAAAAGATATCAACACGATGGATTTTATACAAACATTCTTCCGAGAGGTCTTTCGACTTCACGGCCTCCCAAAGAATATCATTACCGATCGAGGAACACTATTCACATCGGGACTATGGAAGAAAGTAACCGGAGAAATGGGAATACAAAACAGAATGAGCACAGCATTCCACCCACAAATGAATAGACAAACGGAACAGGTAAATGCGATACTCGAATAATATTTAAGGGCTTATGTCAATTATCAAGAAGATGATTGGTACAAGCTACTATCTATGGCTGAATTCGCATACAACAAGGGAAAGCAAGAAACAATCGGCACCACACCATTCTTCGCAAATTACGGACAACATCCACAACGTCAGACCACATATCATACGATTAATCATGTGATCCCGGACAAAACCAATATGCGAAAACTACACGAAACATTACAATACGAAATGAGTCAAGCACAACAACGACAGAAGGAACAATACGATAAGCACCGAAGACCAAATCCGAACATACAACCAGGAGATATGGTATGGCTAATACCACGCAATATCCATACAACGTGACCATCAAAGAAATTGGACTACAAGAAAATAGGACCATTCCAGATGCTGGAAAAAGTGGGCAGTCGAGCTTATAAACTCAACCTTCCCCCCTCAATGCGAATACACAACAAATTCCACATCTCACTCCTTGAATTACGCAACAACAATAAGTTTCCTTCATAAACCCTTATTTCTCCCCCTCCGATCGAACTCGACGGAGAACCAGAATATGAGCTCAACAAAATAGTCAATTCCCGCTTCTTCCACGGTCACCTCCAATACCGAGCCAAGTGGACAGAATATTCTCCCGAACACGATAAAACTTGGTACTTCGCACACAACTTCGAAAACGCACAAGATGCTATCTCAACCTTCCACCAGCGATACCCAAGCAAGCCCGGCCCAGGTGATGATCATGTTCAACCAAGACAAAGGCGAGGGAAAGACTCCGGTGCCGTTGCAACAACACAAAGGCTGGGGTGATAGCCCCCGCCAAACCACACCCACTAGCCCCAAATACTCATTCATAGGGCCAACCGACGAGGAACTTAAGGAGAGGGAACAACAAGTACAGCATAACACCATGTCATAGAGGGTATGCTACAATGACGGTTGCCAAACACACTTGGGTGATAAAGAAGGCTTGGGATGGTTCCCAAGGGAATGTCTGAAGCATGGCCCACACCCAGACCACGTTCTGAAGCATTGGCAACAATGCTTCAGAAATGGGTGAAGGATGCACAGGGCACAAAAAATATCTGCGGGATTCTACCCGCAGAAGGATGGAAGCAGGAAAGAGTTGGAAGGGGAGGATGCCAGAAAGGCATGGGCCGCGAGGATGCGGTCCAGGGAGGGAGGGGCCCAAAACTCCTGAGCAGATACAGAACCGAACATCAGGAGCCTACACAGGCAGATCCAGGGACTCCAAGAACAACTTGGCCAAGCTGAGGCCACAATTTCAGCAAACGACAAAACGATCGCGGAGCTAAGACAGCTGAACAATAACCAGCAGCACACAATCGAGATGGCGAATCTGACCCTAGAATCACTAAGGGTCAGATGGAGGATGGCAGACAAAAAGTTCCACTAGCAGAGAAGGACCATGCTCTGGGCAGGACAGGAACTATTGAAACTAGGAGAAAAAGCCTGATGGGACTCAGGCTTAGAAGGAGGGGAGCTAATGTCACGAATGTGGCTTGGCATGGAAAAGGTTTTCACGTGACACATGGTTATGAGTCACAGGTATGTTATTGTTTTACGCATATGACCCATTCGGGTTATATGATTTGTTATGTGTGGGATTTGTGATACTTTCGCACATGGCTCAAGTATGAGTCATGGGACGTGTGCTTGGCGAATATGCCTTGCGAGTGTGCCTTACGGGTAAGCCTTGCGCATATGATTTATGTTTTGCACATGACCTCGTTATGAGGTCATGGGTTTCGCGCATATGACTCAGCCGAGTCATATGACTTGTTTATTGCGTTATGATTGGTTTATGAGTTTTTGCACATAACCTTGTTACGAGGTCATGGGTTTTGAGCATGTGATCACTTTGGTCACATGACTAGTTTGTTATGATTTGGTTTCGTACATGTGACCACTTTAGGTCACATGACTAGGGGCAGGAAGAACACTATATAAGGAGGCCGAGGCGGCCGAGGAAGATAGGTTCTTCACGCTTTGTTCTAAGTACTTTTCCTACTTATTACTTTAACAAATATAAAATATCTTTACGATCTTTATCTTTATTGCACAGTTATTGTTACGCCAAGAAAAGTCCTTCATGAAGACAAGTTAGAGAAAGCTTACGATAGGCGTTCCTGATAGAAGACAAAGGTCTTGTACTATCGGTAACGTAGGCAGAGGCCTAGAGCTATCGTAAGACAAAGAAAGAAGCAGAAAGAAAGAGAAGTATCGTTCCCCGTCGCCAAGAACTAACTATCCAGAGAGGGATCGTTACATTTTGGCTCTACCTTCTTCCTTCCAACAGCCTCCAGAAGCATGTTTAGTGCTAAGATATGAGGTAATTGCTTGTTAGATGATGGATGATGGTGTCATTTGAGTTCTAAAGTCATGAAAAGTCTATTCTCTTGTGCCTTCTATACTCTCCTCCCCCACTTTTTTTTGATTTTATTTACATTTTAGACTTTTCCTCTGGTTTTGCTACTGGTATATGAGCTGAGGTTGAAAGTGGTGATCATAGCGTATTTTTGTTAGTCTAAGACAACTACAGATTCTGAAAGATTTTCCTCTCATTTAATATTAAGAGCGCCACAGTTTATTTTAATCTCTTAGCGCGAGTGACAATTATTCGAATTCTTACGGTACTTATATATCACACAGTAAAAGCTCTCGTAATCCATCATCTCTGCTAGCCCCCGTGAGCCCCCCCACCCAAATTCCGAGTTAAATGCTCCTGGGAAAGAAGGATTAGCGTTTTCCCGACAACAAGTATAATACCCGCTCACACGAACGAGTTGGATCTTGTTATCCGGTATTTCGCAATTCTGTCAACCTGTCAGGATAGAAATTATTGTAGACCGAGTTCCACTTTTTCTTTTTTTCTTTTTCTTTTTACAGCGATGTATTATGAAACAATTAAAACCGAGGGAAAAAACAACAAATTCTTTCTGAATACAATTGGAAAGACAAGGATAATTATTAATATGCACACAATATCATAACACGTATAAAGCAACGTGATATAAAAATCAATAAGTGAAGGAAATAGTAGTAATATACGTTGGGAAAGTAACTTGTTGTCATGATAGAGGGTATAATAATACCGGTATGATAGTTGATTCTCTTCAGTTAGTTTTTATGTCTAAAGCCCAAGTATGACTTCCTATGATATAAACATAAAATGAAGAGCAAAACACCTAAACCTTTATTTATTATATTATAACTTGTTTTATCCGCACCGACGAGATCCAGGCAGACTGCGAATCCCACCCAAACCAGGAAAAAACGTCCATCCAGAGCTTTTTCTTTCTTTTTCTTTTTTCCCCGTCAGATGGGCAGGGATGAGATTTTGACCACAATCGACGTTTGATTATAAATTTTCATGAGCATCCTAAGATTAATACCCCGACTTCGATGGCTACCAACAAGCTCAGCTCCAACAAACCCCGCGCTGGATGAAGGCGCCCGGAAAAACCCCCTAGTCAGCGTAGTGAGGCGGGCGACCTTTCAGCCTCCCCTTTCTCATAGCTCAAAAACGGGTAAGGCCATCACGTCTTACCCATGCTACGGGTATGATACGGTAATATACTTGCATGTGGGGTTCGGGAGGGAGCTGTTCGCGTTGCGTGTTCCGGGTCTGCACAGACTAACCCTTTCCTATCACGAAATTTGCGGTCTGCGGTACCGTAAGTACTCAAATAGAAGTGAAATGTGCCAGGACGTTGGAATTCCCATTCTCAGCTTAGCGAGGGGAAAACACCGCAAATTCGGCCCAGAGTCGAGCTGAACAAAGGTAATATGCACAGCACCTTTATAGGAGAGGCAAATACAACGTCCTAGAACATTTCTGAGTACTTACGGTACAAGTATGATATCATACCATACTGTATGCTGTGGCTGGACTGGTCATAGGGGCTGGGAACTCTCACGGCGGGGGGAGAAAAAAAAATCGAGTGATAATCTTTGACTCGGATTATTATTATTACTATCATACTTTGAGTGGGGATGGAGATGCTCATGTTGATGCACTAGAGTAACCATTCGACGCCCAGAAGGGTCGTCGATGAGGGTATATATATATATTGCTATCCTGACCTCCTGCGGCGATTCGCCCAGTTCCTGCCTTGATAGGAGCCAAACTGGCGCACAATACTCATTTCCAGTCAGCCCAGCTTGCCCGAGGATGTTCAAAATCCTTCTCGAGCCTACGCTTCCTAAGCCCTTTCGGATATATGCTATGAATGCCGGTGTTGATCCCACCGGGAGACGTAAAACCGTTAACATATCATAACTATGGGGAAATGGGAAGGGGGGGGCAAGAGTGGGTACATACCCTGGCACAGCGGATAAATAAATAAAAAGTCCAACAACACATGCGAGTGATTACACTGTGCGAAGACACCCTAGGGGGTTAGAACAGAGACTGTGTAGGCTGTCCCCTCGCTTTCGGTTGTTTTACCGGGAAACTGCGCACGTGTATGATACCGTATGTGATGGTTATATAATGATTGCCGGCTGCTCCATTAATCAATCTCCAACGGAGAAACCTTTTGATACTTCCTCCATCACTCAGGCCGTGTACAGCAGGTAGTGGAAATATCATAATAATATTATTATATGAGCTTGTCTCAGTAGAAAACCCACTCTCGGGCCACAACCACAAATAATTTATTTCAGCCTAGCCACCTATCTAGACATCTAGAGTATATGTTCAGTAGCTCAGAAAATATTATTTGTCACCTAATGATCTCTGTAGCATATTTTATGCAGGAAAAACTGAAATTTTGAAATTTTCACTTTTTGCCATGTAAAATAAATTTTGCTCTCTAAAATTCTTGTAGTCAAAGAATTATTACAAAAAGTTTATTCCTTGCTGCACTATTTCTGTTTCATGTTGGTTGCATATATTTTCAATAATTGTATTTCTAATGCTACTGTTACATGCGACCAATAGATTGTGCTTATATAATATGAGTGATATGTTATGATGGATGTAGTATTAGTTAAACTACAGTGAAAATGTAATAAAAGGTATTGTTTTACTATGAGTATTAACTTAATGATTAATTAAACATTTACTCAAAGTTAATTTAACTTTTGTAGATATGATAATTCATGTCAAATTACCATAATACTACTTGCTTTCTGTAACAGAATTACCTGGGTGAATGATAACTTAGTGATAGAGATCCAACAACCCTTCACGACAGCTACAACAATGTCAGAGCTATTGATATCATCAAATGAGTCAGTCTCCAGCTGTAATTCAATCGAAAGTGAAGCATATGCATGGGAAAATGAGACAGAGATTGAGTATGAATCTGAGGATGAAGAGATGGAAAGCATACATGGTATGTATACTATCCAATTATAAAAAGCAATTTTATACAGAAAACAAAGTCTTTAATCCTAGTTGTATTATTTATTACTAACTAATATAAAGATTTAGGAGATGAGAGTAGTAAATCCAATCAAAAGAGGATTGAGGAGTATATTAAACAGACGTACTCAGAGTAACTAGGTAAGTATAGAGTTCACCTTTCTAAGATTAATGAGACTTGTTCCTTCAAGAGAGAATGTCATAAACAGGCCACTTATATGCAATGGTTCACTTGGATAAATGCCAATTGTGCTATAGAAACAAAGCAGTGTAAGCTGCTAGTAAGTTGTCTTATGGCTAGTACTATAACATTTGCAAAGCCACATGGAACTAGGAAATACAATAAGAGATCCTTTCTAGAGATGGAAGATGGTGAAATAGATTTAAGTAAGCGTATACGCAGAAATAAGTACGTAATCTCCTTTGTTGGTCAAGTGTGCTGTTCTTTTTTTTGCTGGTACTGGATTTTAGGCAAGTATCAAGTACGTGGATTATTAGGCCACTTGAAGTTAGGTAAGTTAATATGCCCTTCAATCTATAAGCATACCGCACAGCACTCAAATAGAGGCTTGACTAAAGAAGTTAATGATTGTATAGAATCATTCCTTTCGCAGCTTGAAAATGATTATGATGAGCCAGTAGCTACTAGGCCCTATAAGCAATATAAACAGGATGGGACTATAATTACCAGAGTAGAGCTGGATAATCAATATTTACTTCCTTCCTTTTATTCTTTAAGTATTCTGCATGCTGAACTGAAAAAAACAAGTTTAGTAAGACAGTCTATATCACTTGTCAGCTTTGACCAATATTGGAAGAGAAGTAAAAGATTCAAGAAGATGCGTATCCAAATCCCTGCTAAAGACATTTGTGATCATTGTACAATTCTAAAAGGAAAGCTCCACTCTCCCGAGGGAACTAACGGAATGCAAGAGGAGATTATGTTAGGAATACCAGAACCCAATACCTAGGAACCACCCTAGGTAGGGTAACCCCACTCGGAATTGGAATCTCTAGTCTCCAACACCCCCCTCCAGCTCCCTTACGGGGCCCGCACGTCATCATATATATTAATCTCAGTTGCGTCCTGTGACTATATTACTACAGAATTGAAGGTGTTAGAATAACACTATATACATCATCGCCGTCTGTCCGACCTGACCCTGTTCGCAGGATATGTGAGAGGGAACCTTCAGCTAGATCTGGGAAGTGGAACAGAGTAATTCCGTCAACTACTCAGAGACTTACTTGGCTTCAAAGACATGACACCTTTGACATAGGCCGTAGGTAACAGGACAATTTCGCACAAAGAGATGGTATCAAATGGTAAAGGATCTCTACTAGAGGCCAATACATTTACATCCACCAGAAGAGTCTAGAACTCCAAAAGACACTACCAAAGAAGCCAACAAACTTCACGGAGTGTTGCAACTGGGTTTCAGAACACGTTGTAGTCATGGGGTGATTCTCAATATTACTGTGGTTACTGAAACCTACTACCCAGAGAGCAACCAAGGGTTGCCGACCGAGGGATTAATTACCAATCTGGTAGAATAGATTCCTGCGAGTTAATAGAAAGTCATCCAGAGAAATTTTATCGGTTGGGTATGGAGTTACAAAGGATCAGAGTCAGATGACCTACGATGATTGTAATAACAACCATCTTTGCAGATATAGCCGTGGATAAAACTGATCATTTTATCAATGGTGAAGACAATTGGAACCAACTCAGTTCAACTTAAGAACTAGGCCATAAGTCTAAAGACTCTGCTAATCGGGATATTACTATTGGGGACAGTACATTTCCTAAGAAGAAATATCGTAATTACCGAAGAGGGTGTGATGGTTTTCAGGGTTCACAGATATTCGCACCTTGGAAGAAAACTCAACGTCGTGAATTACGATTGAAGAAGTACATAGTTGTATGATAAATAAATGTAGTCTGCAAACACTCAGACACGGAATATAAATATCGAAGTGCCTCCCAAGCTTTAGACATCATCAAGCAATGGAGAAGAGACCTTAACAATATAATATTGTTTTTACGATTCTACCCTACTTTACATATTTTACTTTGCTCCTAGTATTCATAAATGAAACCAGTAAAGTCCGAGCCCCTAGACAATCTCCGTCTACAAAAACGAATCTTGATTAGCCTAGACAACCTTGAGGTCTATCAAGTTGTCTCCGCCTAATAGATTACACATGATGAGAAGCTAATACAAACTCAAAAGGAACTTGATCAGCATCATAAGAAATATCAAGAGTGTAGAGACTTTTATGAGGCCACTATCTTATAAGCGACATGCTATCCAAAGGATACAGCTTGCTATTCATTTGACTTCCAGCAGGTAGTTGAGATACCAAAGCTCCCTCAACAGCCTGGTCAATGGTACTTCTTTTCACCTTTTAAGTTGTATTAATTTGGAATTGTCAATGAGAATAAGTAACATAATCAGCATCACCATCTACTATATACTGAGGCACAGCAACCAAAAGGCCCAAATCAGGTAGTATCTCTCCTTCACTATTACTTGACATCTGGAGGTAAGATGAAGCCCCATATATATCTTTGGACAGATAATTGTGGAGGCCAAAATAAGAACAAGACAATAACAGTATATCTCTGCTGGTTAGTCCAATAGGGGTGGACAGACAGTATAGAGTTCTGCTTTCAAGTTAAAGGTCACGCTAGAAACTCAGTGGATCGTGGATTTGGAACAGCTAAGTACAATGCTTCAAGAAAGAATATCTGGACTCCATGGGACTATAGTGCAGCTGTGACAAGTTCTACCTCCAATGATATGATTAAACCAGTTAATTTCTTTGATAATAGAGCAGATCATGGGGTATTCTTTGATTGAGAAGAATTACTTAATTCACTCTTCAAGCTACTAAAAGGAATTCAAGGCTTTCATAACTTTCTTTTCCTTAAGGAATTCCCAGGTACCGTATTGGCAAAGAATCTTCCACTAGATGAGTGGAAGCGATTTGCTCTTACTAAGTCCGGGATAACATTAGAACAAATGAGTACTCTAGCACTAAGAGAGCTAGAGCCAATTGGTTTGAAGCCTGAGAAGCGATTTGATATATGGAGTAAGTACAGCTCTTATACTCTAGAGCATATTCAATCTACATGGCTATATACCAAGCCCTCACATGATATTATTCAACAAGCTCAGTTAGTCAAAGTTGGAAGAATCAAGCAATCAGGTAATGTAACTACATTCCACTCAGGGCCAACTACCAGAACCATAGAAGACATAGGAGATAAGCACAATGATAAAGCAGCTGTTTCAAGTATAGAAGGTGAGAGTTCAACTAATATTCCAAAGAGAAGAGGCCATCCACCTGGGTCTAAAAACAAAAAGGCAAGGAAAAGTATATAGTTTAGTTGGTTTTAAAAGGTTTAAGTTCATAGAATTGTAGTGGAAGTGTCAAACTAAATTGTACAGCATTCAAATAAATTATTGAATTTTTTTTGAGTGTATAGTAGTAGTTTAAAGTTTGTGTTATTATAAAACTAATGCTATCTCAAAATATTTTTTGCGGGTCACTCTGGTTGCCATGTACTTTTCTGCTAACAACAACTTTGCCCGAGAGTGGGTTTTCTACTGAGACAGGCTCATATTATCAACTTAAAACTTCCAATAGTAGTCTAAACTTAAACTTCGAGTGTCAACCAATGACTCTTGGCACCCAGCACAACCCGCTGACATAATAGCACCCACAGCCGACCCGAAAGCGAAGCAACCGCCAACAACCTCACCACCGCCACCTACCGGTGTCATACCCACCTTAACACACTTACCTTCACCACTACCTCCATCCCGCCTCACCCTCACACACAAAGCTCTCCGAACCACCCAAAAGCAATGGCATCTCGAGGCGGCGGCGGCGGTCGGCGCGTCCTCCTCCCACCAATCAACTTCATCTTCAAACTCTTGCAATCCCACGCAACGGTTCAAATATGGCTCTACGAGCAATTAGCCATCCGCATCGAGGGAAAGATCAGAGTACTACTACTACCCCTCCCTTCCCTCCCGCATCCACTCGCTAACATGGCTATCTCGTCTATAGGGCTTCGATGAGTTCATGAACCTCGTCATTGACGATGCGGTGGAGGTTAAGCTCAAGACTAAGGACGAAGAGGAGAGCCGGAGGGAATTAGGTTAGTTTGTTTTTATTTTACTCTTTTTTATCATTTCCGGTGGCAAATTGAAGCTGATGATGATGGTTGGGGAATCAGGGCAGATATTACTCAAAGGGGATAACGTTTCGTTGATACAGAGTCTGTAGTTTTGGTGCTGGAGAGGGCCGGCTGAGGATTGGGCGGGGATTTATGCGTTTCCTTTTTTATATATATACACTTCAGACGGCGTCAGTTGGATTGGGCCCGGTCCGACGGACGGGACGGGCCTCCGACGACAAAAATAATGAGAAACCCTTCTCAGTACCATGCATTCTTGTGCGCACCGCTACCTTTCAGATCCCATTCTTGGCCGAGACATGCATACCGTCGAAAGGGCTTCACATAGCAATGAGCAGCAAAATGCTCATGGATTTTCAGCAGTCTTTTATTCCTCGAATGACCCAAATATATATATATTTCAAAACAACCTGAAGCCTCCAGATACTCTTCCAATTTTTTCCCACCAAAAAAAATTACATCAACAGGGGTCTCCTCATGCATGAGGACTTAGGTAGCAGTTAGCAGAAAATACAAGTAGACCTAGGTGCAACAATAAGCAACAGGTGTATCATACAGTACTATACTCGTAGGTAGCCTAGCAACTAGTGACGGTGGAAAAAGTGGATTGCTCAAAATATTATAACTAGATTACGTTGGGAAACAACCTGACCTGGAAAGAGTCATGAAACGAGCTTTGGTCAGCAACCGCCTGCTACAATGCTTGCCACAAAATTAATTTTCTGCAAGTGAGCAGGAATTGTGGAATCTAGTTACTTGGGGATAATAGTCGAAGGCGGAGAAGCATCGAGAGGGCAATGTCAGATAGACTTGGATTTGATAGAATGAGAGGTGTGGTGGAAACTATTTTGGTAGGCAATCAATATAAATTTAAATATTTGGAAAATGGATTATAATAAGCATGATATAGTATCATACCCAGAAAAAGTCTTTTTGTTGGGGCTTTTTTGGCTTGACTTTCAGTATGATATAATATATCCTTGGTTGACAATGCCTCTATTTTAGCCCATCTGGCCACGGCCCCTCTCAATGCGGTTGTGCAATACACCAAGCAAACGAACAGGCCCACCGGAATAATCGAGAATCTCGCTAGGACGTTGGAGTTGCCTCTCCTAGTATGATATGATACCAGTATGATATCGTCTGTTGTATTTTTCTTTTATTTTTACCCCCAGCAAGGGAAATCCCTTCACCGTGCCTTCTCCCCGTGGCCCAAAAGGGAAACTCTACTGTACAATTCCTAGCGTCATTCTCAATCGTTCCAGTTTTTATGGTATGATAGTGGAGTAAATTTCTTCACGCAAAACAGAGTTACATATCTTTGCGGGACCGGGCGAGGCCTTTTGATCGTGAAGTAATGGTTTGCTTTTATCTATGAACACATCCAATTTTCAATATCCGTGTAGGTGCATGTCGCTCATCACTACTGCCTTTGGAATAACCCATTTACCCTCTACCGTCGGGGCATCCCTCTTCCCCTTCCTCTTAAAGCTCGCTGAGCTGCTCCACGAGGCATCTATAATATGGTTAGCAATCGTAAAGCAACCGATGGAAGGTTGTGATATACCGGAGGTCCAGATTGGGGTTGCTCTGATTCCTGGTTCTTGACAGTCTCGTCGACTGATAAAATTAAGCATGCAGCCTCGGTCGCTGCCTGTATAGCATTGACTTTAACCGCAGTAGGCTCCCAGACAAACCTTTCCAGGTTGTTGGCAATGCCCTCGTTAACAATGTCCACACCAGCCCAAGTCTCGCCTTTTCCATGACGCATCCGAAGCTTGTTGAGGATATCCGTAGCATCAAAGCCAGCATTGTCGCATAGCTGTCTCGGAATGATCTCAAGAGCCTTTGCAAAAGCGCCAATGATCAATTGCTGTTTACCAGCGATAGTGCGCGAGTACTCGCGGAGGTATTTTGAGAGCTCCATCTCAATAGCACCACCTCCGGCGACGATGTAATCGTTCTTGATTGCTTTCCTAACAATCATGATGGCGTCGTGAAGAGAACGCTCCACCTCTGCAATGAACTGCTCTGCTCCTCCACGGAGTACAAGTGTGCAAGTCTTTGCTTCTGGGCAGCCCTCGAAGAAATTGTAACGCTCACCACCGATCTGTCGCTCCTCAAAGTGCTCGCAGCTTCCCAGATGTTCCTCACGGATATCCGAGCAAGTGGATTGTATAGCACCACCAACAGCTTGGATGACACGGTCCATATCTTCAGAGGCAACTCGCCCAGCACAGAAGATATCTCTATCCGCAAAGTACCTGTGGAGAATCTCAGCAGTGTTTCGATATTACTCATTGTCCGACACCTCACGTACTGTGTTGCAAGATCACCTATAGGCAGTTTCGAGAGAACAATTTTAGCTCCTGTATTGGCCAAAGCCTCCATCTTCTGAAAAATTATTTGCCATTCCGCATCTACTACTGCCTGATATTCCGAAACCTGCTCTACTCGGACTTCGGCGTTGTCCTTCTCGCTCTCTATAGATAATGGTTAGTTCTGTCGTACATCGCGGAGATTCAGTAGACTCACTCAGCTCCAACTCAACATTTAAGCATACAATCTTTGGGTTCTTGAAAGATTTAGGTTGTTGTTCAAAACCGGCGTAAGAGAACTGCTAGAGTTAGTCATCATTGTGATACAAAGACGGCAGACTCACAGTCTTCTTAAATGCGACACCATTGACGAACAGTGAGTCTTGCAAACCGCCACCGGGAACCTTCTTGATACCAATAAGCTTCTCACTCAGTAATTCCTGGTCCAATGACATAACCGCATCAACGCACACTAGGCACCCCCATCAGCCACTACACACCACGAAGCCTATATACTCCAACTCGTCAGGGGTGAATATACTCTTCGAGAAGAAGCTCGAATTAGATTTGATCAACTTCGAAGACATGGCTGTTGTAGCCAGTTTCAACAAAGTATCGCGCCGGTCACCCTTCTCAATCCGTACTGCAATCTCCTTGATCTTATTCTCCGCCAGCCTAGCAGCAGTCCTGAAACCCTTGATAATAATCTGAGAGCTGACACCTTCTTCGATAAAGGTTTTGCTCTCTTTGAGTATTTCGCCAGCTAATACCACCACGGAGGTAGTTCCATCTCCAACCTCAGCATCCTGCGATCTTGCGATATCTGTCAATATCCTCGCAGCGGGGTGTACGATGTCCAATAGCTATATCCCAATATATCAGATAATTGGTGGCGGTAGGACTAATAGGACTCGGTCACAAACCTTCATCACGGTAGCTCCATCATTTGTAATGGTCTGCCTACCATTGGCATCAACTAATAGGAGATCACCGCCATAGGGGCCTAAAGTACTCTTGATGGTGCTCTGGACAGCCAGACACGCGTTGATGTTGGAAATTATTTGACCACGACCCTGTGATGCGTCGGTTCCTATTTGGTGGAACACCCCGGGTGTCAGTTTAATCGCCCCCTATGGAGGAAGGGAGTGAGTAGAAGATATATAAAGCCATCTCACCCTCCTTGAGCACAATGATTGTGGGTGTCTGCCCCGCAAATGCCATGATGTGGAGTTGTTTGCTTAGTGTACTAGATTACTGATGGTGGGGTTGCTGACGAGGGGGAAATGGATGGCTTTCTAGCCTGAGAGGTGGTTCGAGGTAAGCGAAACTATACACCAAGCATATGATTGCGGGGGAATTGTGGTAGCCAACCCACTAATGATGGTATGATCGCGGGATCTGTCGCTTGGATAATGGGGGGTAGTAATTGGTGAGGCAAAAGATTTGTGGGTTAACTTGAGAGCCTCTCCTAACTTTTTTCTCTACCCTAGCCCTATAATGACGCTTGGCGTCGGTACGATCTGGAAACCCTTATCCCCAGTAGGGCATCCCAGATATCAATGATGGAATTAGCACAAGTTATCATATCTTATCACACTATACTACAAATTCCAAGTTACTCTACAGTACAGTAAGTGACGCATATACCGGTAGTGGCAACTAGGATTTGAAGAAAGTAAAATAATCGAGCAGAAGTGCACCGCAGTTATCAGATTCGGTTCTACTTCCCCCTGAGCCATACCTGGCTCCCAGAGCGAATCCAAAGTATCATAACCCACCCCACATACCACGTCCTTGATATGCCACAAAAATATCACTTTTGTTTCCAACAAACTCCAGCAAACACCTTGCCCACACCCCACGAACAAGATCCCAGGCCGAGTAAGCCGTCAGAAAGGGGAGGGGCAACTCTCCATAACCTATAGGTAAGTTAGAAAAGCGTGTTGCGAAGGCAATACCGCCTAGTCAGGTAGGAGGAAAACAAAGCAGCAAAGATCTAGCCGTCGGAACTCGACTTATTAGAGAAAGAGAGAAAGAACCCAAATTCTCTGGGTCCTGAGCCCACAACCCACCAAACACTTGCTTTAATCTCAGGCTAGAAGAATGAAAAGAAGAAATGAATAAGAAATATAATAAGCGGGGATAAGCGGTAACAAAAAACGGAAGAAAATAAATCCGGCCTATAAACCGAGATGAACAAGAAACCCTCAATCACGCTCCAGGAGTTTCCACCATATGGCCATCCCTAGGCCCTGAGAGCCATGCGAAAAGAAGGGACCGGGTAAAATAACCGCAAAGGAAACAAAACCAAAAGCTCGGCCAAATAGCCTACCAAATCAAGGAATGAAGGCGGACAGCTAAGTCCCACCTCCATTGCCCAAACTGCTATGAGAGGCCGAGACTGGCTCCTCCGCCGCCGCTGCTTCTTGCACCTGCGCCTCCTCCGCCGGCCCCATTTGCTCCCCTTCCTCCACTGACATGACTACTGGTGTCTTCCAGGTAAGCCTCAGTCTGTACCTGCTGACTATGTCTCTGGGGCTTCAAAGCCGGTGTATGGGCCACACTAGCAAGTGGGGTATTGTCGCTTTGGGTACCTTGAGAATCGGTGGCGCTAGGAGGGGGTGGTGGGGGTGCAGTCCCAGAATTGATACCGTGATGCACACCGTTACTATAACCACTTTTCTTGCCAGATCCATTTTTGCCAGAATTTTTCTTTCCCTTTTGTTTTGCTTTCTCCAGCAAGCGCCTTTTCTCAGCTAGCTTTCGTCGTTCCTTGCGGTCCTTGATTTCATACTGCCGCATAAGGGCCTCTGGAGCCTCGCCGAATATAGATTCATATTCGCAAAATTCGCAAATCCAAATTTCGCCATTACTATTTCCCCCGCCCAAAGCCTCCTGACGGCGGCGTCTCAATAGGGCATAATCCTGTCTCGAAGTAGCAGCGGGCCTAGTTTTCCCGGACTTTTTTTTAACTTGTTGTGGGGCGGGAGGATAATTTGCATTCGTATCTGATATGCTTGGGGAGGTCTGAGTGCCCACAGTATGCATGGACTTTGGGTACCCAGAACTGTCACCCGGTGTATTTGCATTCGTGGACTTATTACCTGTAGAGGAAAATGCTAGGCTTGCTGACACTGGTGACTCGCAGACAAAAGTAAATTGAGTTTGTTTTGGCGGTCCTACACCTGCCGCTGCTCCAGCATTACGACGACTGCCTTTCAAGGGTGTGACAGGATCAACACTGGAGGGTCGTCTATCCGGAAGCCTCTGAGTAAAGGTCTCTACCGAAGGAGAAGATGGATAACGTCTACCAGCCCTTCTCAAAGAGCCCTGGCTTCCGGTAGATATGGTAGACAATGGAGAGCGCTGAGATGACCCACTAGGCTTCCAACGATTTCGAGGAGTTGGCGTGGACGCGGGTGAAAACCCCGGTGATGAATGGGAACCACCACCTCCTCCTCCGTTACCCCCACTACTGCCTCCAGGATTCGCCGGCGTCGGTATCTTCCTTTTCTTTTTGTTGTTGGTGTTTTCTGACCATTCATAAGAATCTGGCTGACCCGGCGTGTTCTCCGAAGCTCCCGAAACCCCGCTACCGACCCCACGCGACACAGATGCATTAGAGTTGTCCTCCTCATCTGAGGAATCCAGAAGATTATCCCCTGCACTATGCTGTCCCAAACCAAATCCGGCAGAAACACTAGCTCCACCAATGGCTTGATCACCAGCGTAATTGTTATAGGGAAAGTAGAATAGTGGGGTGGTGGGCTGTTGAGGGGGGCCAAACAAAGCGGCATTGGCATCGTCGGACAATCGGGAACGAAGTCGGCGTTTCGGAAGAGGTCTGATGGGCCTCCCATGGACCAAACTATAGCTAGTATCTGTTGTTCCCCACAAAATATTTATTTGAGTCCAGTACTTCCTTTGTATTGATAGGTAGAATTGCTGCAACAAGCATATCTGGGGAGGAATGGGATTAAGTGTAGAGGGGTCCTGCAAGAGGAGGAGCGGGAAAAGGATAGATGGGGATATTCCGTACCCACAGCGGCCGACATATTGGCGATAGATGAGCCGACAATTCACAGTCCGTGTCCACGCAATTGTATATCGACCAAAAAAACGTCTTGGAAAGTAGGTACTTGAGGTGACCTGTATGGAAGTGCAAGAACTTGTCAGTCATGGACACCAACAGAAGAAAAAAATTATGAGATCACGTATGCGATAGGAATACGCATGCCATCGTTCATCTATATGTAGAGAAAGAAGAAAAAAATATGTCCAAGAATATGGAGGAGGGGAACTTGCCTTTCGAAATGAGAGGGGCAAATTCAAAGATGGTTAGAACACCAGGCAAACGAAGTGGAAGCTAAGACTCAAGAAAGATGGATGGATAACAGTAGATTGCAGTCAACAGAGAAGATGTAGCTGCAGGGAAAGATGATACAGCAGAAAGAAAGAAAGTAGGGAATATGTGAGAGACTGACGTGGGGTCTCTCCAAAGCGTAGTGAGTTGAGTTGAGTGGTGAGGTGGGACCTGCTGGTTGGAGTCTCTCTAGGTTTTGGTCTCGGCACTAAATTTACTTGATTGGGCAAACTGCTCCCACACTCCCCCCCTCTTAAAAACCACAGCCCAGTGGTATCCACCGAAGGCCATCTGGCCATCTTCTCCCTTAAATTCTTAATTTTTGATTGACGCATCATACTGTACCATTCGGCTTTGCCAGAGGTTAAGCGGCCCCAGATCTTCATTTTCCGTCCTCTAATATTTGGACACAGTTGCTCCTTTTCTAATATTTCTCGAACTTGAATGCTTATGTTCCCACTGGAAAATTAGATCCCCACCTCCAAGCCATTCTAACAGCCGCAAGTTGACCACAACTCGGACATTACAAGGCTGAGTCTGGGCTACGGATTAATAGTCTACCCTTTGTCATGTGTCTAGAGATCCCCTCCCCTGGTGAACGCATTATAAGGATATTGTATCCAGTGCATTGTTCAGAGAATTTTTATTTTTTTTGCTTTACGTCCCCGAGCTTACAGAACGACACATGGGATTGCACCGTGCCTGGATTCCCACGACGTCTTATCTTATCGAGACCCAGGCTTCAGGTATCGGCGTCTGGGTGCACCGATGTAGTTGAGAACATAATTCCACTAAGATGAATGGGACCGTGTGGATTATTTCGGACTGCTGTTTCCCATCTTTACGAGGCCGTTTTTGACTTGTATGGTACACAGAGGCCGTTAGGTCTCCTCACACAACTTGCAGGAGCATCGAACTATCCAGTCGGAGTCAAACAACAGCAGGCACGCAGAAGAGCCTCGATAAATCCTTGTACCATATCCCAACCAACGGTTCTAAAGGGCAATATTAATTCGCACCCTCAGGCCTTATCGCGATGCAAAGGAACATATCAACAGATATATGAACTTTCAACCTCCAAAAATATGCTGGATTCTAGCATATAGTGAATTCTCGGGCCCTTTACCCACATCAGTCGGCACAAAACATCCCACATTCTCCAGCGTTATTTAGGGATTACTACCGGGACAACTGTCGAGATACGGTATGTAGCGATAAACACCATCGGAGGAAAAAGGAAGAAAAAGTGTCGGATCTCAGGGCCAGGAACGGAGGGTTTGTAAAGGCAAGAGAGCTCGGTGGTGGACATACTGTGTTCGAAGAGGAAGGATGTCTAATGCCAAGAAATGCAATGTTTTTTTCTTTCCTTCTTCCCCCCATAATAGGAGCAACACACAAGTTGTCATCACCAAATTAGGTCTCGTTATGAGTTGATTTGAGACTCCCTCTCAGAGCCGCTTTTCCCAATTGTTCTATGATACCCTCCCTTCCTCCCAGCTCCAACCCAAGTTCCGATGACCTAAATTTACGTTTCGCTCCTACCCCTCCACCAAAGGGCAAGAAAAAAGAAGGGCCACAGCCGTGACTACCGTACCAGGCCCGAATAAATCGTTATTCAGACCCCACTTTCCAAACTTTCAACAACTCCCTCACCAGAAACGTCTCTTATCGAGAAATGTCATGATAATAGAGGAAAGGAAAAGAGACGGTTTTTTTTTTGTTTCGTTTCTTCATTGGTTAAGCTTCGGAGACCCTGCGCCGGAAAAAACAACGGTACACCGGCTGAGAAGGCGAAGAGGGGTGGATAACTGGCGGTTGCTGCTGTTGCTGCTGTTGCTGCTCTCGCTGCTTTGGCTCTCCTGCTTCCCCCTTGAGATGAAGCCGTATTCTGACCCCACAACCCGCCGTTCACAGAGCGGATATCAAAAAACATGTTGAGAATGCCGTATTAATGGGCACGGTGATGATCGTAGGCGAACAGTGAGTCCATCTGTATCCACGCGAGAAGCCTTCTCCCCGATAATTGACATTTCGTTGCATTTCTTGCAGGGTCACAGTAGTCATCTTTCATTGGTGGAAAATGAGGCTGCAGGGTGCCACTTTCGGGCTAGCGCGGTCGCGCGCCCACTTTGCTTCTAAGTTATGGCCGCAGTTAGTTCCCTGTGCTGCCTTTCTGTGTGTTCTTGTCCGGCCTCTCTCATCCTCTCCCGGAGTTTCTCAGTCAATCAGTCAGTCAGTCCGCCAGTCTCTCCCTCCCTCCCTCCTTCCCCCTCGTCACTCTCACCCTCCTCTTTCCGCCTCTTCTTTTCTCCCCTCCTTTGCCCTTTTTACTCCTGCTTCTTTCTCAACACAAAGTTATTCCCACCGCCCCCCCGTCTGACGCTCCCCTAAGGACTCTTACACACTTGCCCGCTTCCCCCTCACGCCTATCCATGAAACTGTTGCTCACTCGTCCCCCCTCCTCTGTGGCCTTTCTTCTATTCAGTATTCCACCATAATTCGTTGTCTTCTTACTCACCCCACCTCGTTCTCGGAGTTCCTAATTGCCAGTCTTCTAGCTCAATCTCTGCTATTGTCCACTACACACTCGGGGCTTCTCTTCGCCAGCTTTTTGCTCGGTTTTTACTCTCCCCTTTCCCACTTCATCCCCCCCCTCACCCCCCATCTCCCATTCCTCTACCTTCACCTCGCCCTCACCTTTTACGAGCCAGCAATCATGGTCTCTCCTCGCCGCTCTTCCCGCGCGCGCTCTACAGCAAATCCAGCGCCAGTTTCTCACTCATCCTCCTCCTCATCGACCTCATCGAATCGTGGCCGCCTCCAAAAGCACCACGAAAATGACTCTCATGGCGACCACGAAATGGGCCACTCCAGGCGTGGAGACCAAGGAGAGATTCCTTTCGAATCTCGTCTAGAATCCACTGCAGAGGTCAACGGTACAGGCGATGAAGAGATTGACGATGCAGGATCACAGGAAGACGAAGTCACACGTTGTATTTGCGGTCATCAGGAGTACCAGGCTGGTGATGACGATCAGGCCGATTCGGACGGTCTCTTCATTCAGTGTGACCAGTGCCATGTTTGGCAACACGGTTTTTGCGTAGGAATCACTGACAGTGCGTCCACTCCAGAAAACTACTATTGTGAGCGATGTAAGCCCGAATTGCACAAGCTGGGGACCAGTAAATCTGGGTAAGTTCACGTTCCCATCCCTGTGAAGGAGATTTTCTCTGGGCTGAGGCTTTTAACGAGCCTCGATCATGAGGAAGCTGTTATGGAGTTCTCTTGCTTGATGGATTCTAACTAGATTACAATAGAATGAGAACATCCCTTTATTTGCCAGTCCACTCAGAGCCGTCATCACCCCTAAATAACAAGGAAATTCCTCACAAGCGTCGGACTACCATGAACTCTCGTGATGCCGAATATGATGACGCTATCCTCAAAAAAGTTTTAGAGGAAAGCAAGAACGACAAACTTTCTGGGAGTTCGACACGTGGAACCAGTTCAAGAAGCCGAAAACGAGGTACCAGTGAAGGCTCCGACGAGTATGTATACCTTTGCTCATTCTAGATTTTCCCTAGACAAACGAAATGACTAAGAATCATTTAGACCAAAGCAGGATTCGAAACGACGAAGAACCTCGGATTCACCAGACACTCCAACCAATGGGCCCATCGAATCAAGTGATGAAAAACCTGGGAAAGGAATTACAGCCCCCTGTTCGACCAAAAAGTCGCGAGGCGCATCCTCTCGTCATTCGAACGTAAATTTATCTGCTGCAGGGAAACGTACCTCGACTAGAAACAGGAACGGAGATAAGGGTAAGGAAGCTAGAAAAGAAGGTACGTGGCTTAACGTCGGGCCAAAATCTCACCCTCGGGCACAATATTGTCGACTGCTGTTAAAGAAGGGACAACATGACCTGACCATGATTTATCAAATACAGAATCAGAACATTCAGACGAGTACCCTCCTCCACGTTCCAACAATCGGGCAACAAACAAGCCTATAGAAGAAGTTATCCTCCCACCACCCACCGTGCAGACTGCGCCAGATACCCCCCAACAGCCGGCCAAACGGTCTGCTCGCAACGGGAACACCAGTGGGCATGGCGGACGTCGCCGTGTAAACCATCGCCATCGCCAGTCAGAAGATCCAGGTGATAATGGTGGAGCTTCTCCTCATGTCATGACTCGAGATCATTCTTCTGCTGGGGGCAATCAGGGTTCAAAACCCATGGACCACGGCACCATCATTGATAAGCCAACTAAGCCGAGAATTCCGCAAGCAAGAATGAGCATAAACGAGATGGGAAGGCGGGTTCGCGGCATCTCGGACTTCATCACTCGAACCCAGATTGAGATGGCAAGTTCAAGAGCAAGTGACATCTATGCCTACTTGGCTTGGATGGAAGAGAAGGGAACACCCGTCAGCAATGCCACTACGCCGCAAAATCCAGAAACACCAACATCGTCTTCTTCTGGTGACAAAACCCTTCCACAGATTCAAATCAACGGCAATGGAACTGGGAAGATATTAGAAGAGGCAGCTGAGGCCCTGAGTTCAAACATCCAACCGGGAGCCCTTGAGATGATGGAGCTTTTATCAAGTAAAATTAATCGGTGGCAGCAGCAGTACGGAGAGAAGGCGTAATCCAAATTCCTTTATGTCGCTCTCTCGGTCTGTATCTCCTTTCTCATTTTTTGCCGGATTTGTTCATTGCTCGGTGTCACGGGGGTTTATTATCTGAAAATTAATCGGTTCCTGTGTTGTCCATTCACACTCATTCCCCTTCATTCACACCATTTACTTTTTGTGACACGGAAAATGGGATGGAGTCTTTATGTTTTTTTACCTATTTGATCCCCTTTGCACCATCGCTTCATGGCGTTTCCATCTCTTTTATCTCCCTTTCTGGTTGGCGTTCGCGTTTATTGGAGCCCTCTGTATCCGGATCATGCATTTCCAGGTTAGCGGAAACCTGTGGTACAAAAGTTAACGAAAAAGGGGGAACATTTCACCTTATAGCTATACCTTCTTATATTTTCTCTTCTGGAAGCTTTCATTGTGGATTTTTTATCTCCTTGCCCCCTTTTCCCTCCCCCCTCTTTGTGTCAAGTTGGTCAGAGAGGCGGGGAGAAATACAGTAAATATGGGATTCCCTTTTCGTTTTCTCACTGTCCGAAATGGCATTTTTCTCCCTTTCTCCCCATATATAATGCCCCTCTTTCCCTCTCTCTCTCTTATGTCATTCCCCCGGACCGGTGTTTCCCCATTTCATTTCCTCGATTGGTTTGGTCGGGGTTTTCGATTCTTTTATTGTCATCTATGATTGTTCATGTTAAATAGTTATTTTTTTCCCCCGATTGCGATTGTCCAAAAAAAAAAAATTTCAAGTCACTATAAGTTATGATTGCTGTTGCAGTATCCAAAAATAACCCAACCGAAGCGTCCAAGACCCCCAATCATGGTTCCAACCCCGACTGTTGGGATGTGATAGATGCTAGGTCGGGTGGGCGGGCGGTCTTCACCGTGCCTGTGGGGCTTCTCGGCGAAGAAATGCGAAAAGGGAGAAGGAAGGAAGGAAGGAACTCTGCGAGTCGCATACTTGGTGCGAGTTGGGGGAGGGGTTGGGCTTTGAAAAGACGAGGAACGGAAGAAATAAAGAGAGAGGGAGAACGGAAAGAAAAAGCAGCCGACCGACTGAGACGCACATTGGCACTAACATGACATCAGGTTATTAACTTTTAACCTAAACCTCGCAATAACCTACCATCCAAGAAAAGCAAAGGAACCAAAATTACAACACGGTATGCACGAGTTTGCGATACGGTACTGTACGTACCGATACCGGAAAAGTTTTCGCTATGACAATACCGGTACCTCCCTATGCCTGTATATTTACCACCTAACTAATTATCCACCAATACAGTATAGTACGAGTACAAAATTACCGCCTAAGAATCCAAACAACAACTCCAGACAAAGCAAGATATGAAAAAAAAAAACGGCAACAAGCAGCGCCATCTGCCCAACCCCCTCCTCCCTTCTATGGTACCGGTACCCGAGTATGCATCTTATGGTGCCATTCATACCACCCCCCGTCGGCCCGACAACGCCAACTCAACTTTCCTTAGTCACCAACCGAGACCAAAAGATTAGAGAAAGGAAAAAAAAGCCCCCCCCCAAAAAAAAATTCTTTTTTTAAAACCCACAAATTACCCCGCCCAGAAGGACTTGGCAGACGTCAATTTTGCCGTTGCTGGTGTTGCGTTGCGGTTCGCGAAAATGGGGTGGGTGGGTGGAGAGAGGGAAGGGAAGGAAGGGATTGTTGCACTTTCCAGGAGTGACCCCCCGCGTTCGGGTAGTTTATTCATGCAGGGTTGGTGAGTGGGGTGGGGTTGGTCGTTGGTGAGTGAGTGAGGGGAGAAGTGAAGTGAAGGGGAGTGTAGGATAAAGGGTGAGGCGCGGTTAGAGTATTCGGTGTCCGGAGTTTTTTTTTTATGGCTGTAAAGATGTAGGGTACTCGTAGTGAGTTATGTCAATAGGTACGGTTCTAGGTGGTAACCTAAATTACTTAAACCGACTCGCTAGCTAGTATCAGGTGTCTTACCTCCTAATCTAAATCCCCACCCAAACTTCTGTTCTGCAAAAACTGTATAAAAAGAGCTCAATATCATATTTCAAGAATACCTTTCTCCATAACATACCAAACCAAACCAAATAACCACAGACTCCCCTTTCCCCGGACCTTTCTAAACTACAATACATGACTGACTGGACTACATGATTTATATTTGTCTTCCCTTCCCCATCCGTTCCCTCGCCCTTTCCCTCCTTTCTTTCCGTCTTTGTCGACACATTTTCATATTCTCATGCTTTTCTGTTTTTTTCTTCCGCTTTTTGTTTGTTCGGCCGGACCCGTAAAGATCAGATACTAAGTGCACCCATTTTTGATCTGCTGCAGTGCGGGCTGGAAAGTATTGAGGTGAAGAAACAGGTAGAGATGTGGGGAGATATTAGGACATGGGGTTAATGCGAGGAATTGCACTACTGAAAAGAAAGAGAATCATTGACAATATAAAAAAACACTCCAAAACCTGTGAGATATAAAATCTCATTGGTAGTAGGGAGAGCAAGTAACATGCGTGAAGTTCATCAAATACCGCACAAACATGAGGATCCTGCAGAAGGGGGACGAGAAAAAAAGCTATTGTTCAAAACAATTCAGAACATGAGCAGCAAGTTAATTGGCGGGAAAAAAACCTCAATTAATGAAAAACCAGTTCCACACCAGCCCAATGACACCCAATACAGAAAGAAAACAATTGAAATGAAAAACCCAACCCGTTCAGAACAAATCACCAATTGCACCTAACCCGTTCTTTTTGAGTACCAACGCTTTTTTTTGTGCTTCGTCGTTATCCCGTAGATGCTGAGATTTTTTCGATTCCCGGATGCGATCCCTCCGAGCGTCCCGTAAACCCCAGGGTCGCAAAGCCGCTTTTAATGAGAAAAGAATCAAAGGAAACAAAGACAAAAACAAAACCCAACCCCACAGCCATATGCCAACATTTTTTGTACGTACGTCAACCCCACCACCCCCACCCAAAGCCAGTATGCCCCATCTTTTCGAACAAAACCCAAACCCCGAAGTTTAAACCCGCAAAGCTCGAAAACCTCTTCCCCATGACAATCTCGATCTTCGCCTGAAGAAATGTAGGGAGAAAAAAAAGAACAACCATTTTAAATGACTTCGCCGTTGATAGAAAACCCCTCTGCCCACGTTTAGGTATCCATACCCCGACCCAGAAAAGAAAAAAAAAAACAAATTACAAGACTTAAAAAACTTAAAAAATCAGTTTAAACAGGCCCTCCCAAGACACAGCGCCCCGAAGCATCAAGAATAAACACCCTTTAACATAAGAAAGCCCAGCTATGTAAACATTAAATACTTACCCCCAAACGCTAAGACCCTTGGTCCCGGAGCCCCAAACTTTGCTCCAGCCAAGTCCATCACCCTGACCATTTGGGGCAGAGTTGTTAGAAGGTGCGGGTGAAGATCTCTCCTTATTAACATTGCTGTTGTTAAAGGGATCATTCTCCTGCTGTAAGTTATAACGCGGTGAATTTAGGGGCGGACTGGCCCGCTTGCTGTTGTTAGCGACGCCACTTTGATTCTGAGCGTTTGGACGTGTCCCAATAGGCGCAACACCTGAAGAGGTCACAGGAGTGGTAGATATTCTCTGGGAACGAGGGGGCGAGCCACCCGGTGAAGACGCAGAAGTACGACTAGACTGTGCCTGAGCATTATCAAATAGACTAAACGATGCAGACTTTGATGAAGGTGAAGAAGCACTATTAGTCCGGGATCGTATAGGTGGTGATATGGCATTTCCAGTCTGGCTTTGATCCCCGGAGGTCTGGACGGCATTAGAGTCGATCCTTCCGTTCTGATGACCGAATGGGTCAAATGCAGACGACATAGGGGAAGGCCCGCGTGTACCGCCGGCGTTGGAACCTGGCGCAGAAGGCCCGTTCGAGTTGGGGTTAGTTCCTCTGGGTGGGTTACCCTCGTCCAAAGGAACACCGTCTTCTGAATGAGATCCTTCAGAATGACCGCTTGTATAAAGGGCACGGTGCTGGCGGGCGATTAACTCACGCCTCTCATCCTCGCTCATAGCGCCAGGGCTCATAACACGATCTTTGCCGTAACCAGAAACTTCGGCCAGGAGTGCTAGAGGACCTTTATAAGTTGGGTCTCTCGCAAGATTAGGAGATTTCGAAGACATACTCCTATTATACTGCTGCTCCTGATGATAGTTGCGTAAATCACGCTCCCGCTGAGCCGCTAATCTCCGCTTCGCTTGCATCATCTGTTCGGCTTCCGTCGGGCGGGGCTGAAAACGCTGGGTGGCGTAAAAATTCTGCAAGTTCGCAGCAGACTGAGAACGCATCACGTCAAACTCCTGAACAGAGTAATGACGGGAAGGCATGGGTGCAACCATACGTGCATCTAATCAAACCAAGCAGGGAAACAAGTTAGCTTAAAATTCCCCGGGGAAGAAAACCCGGGACGAAACCAAAAAAAAAAAAAAAAAAAAAAGGTTAACCAGGTTATCTCACCATGCTCAACCGGGAATCCACGAGGGCCCATGACCGGGAGAGAGTCGCGGCGTTGCGGTGCAAACATTTTACCGCTCTTCACAAGATTATCAACCGCTCGGTCAACCTCTGAAATTACAAACTAAAATTAGTATCGTGGCCAATGGGTCAGGGTTTGGTAACACGGGACAGGTAATCACCATCGAGCTGAGAACCAAAAGCAGATGGATCCTCTGGCTTCATGGACGCAGTGTATCGAACAGTTAAATCCGAGGGGTCGGAGGCGTGGGATCGTGGAAAATGCGCTTGAACAGGAGTCGAGCCGGCAGCCCTCGGGTCCCAGTTGGGACGGTTGGATTGATTTTGCCAGGAGGTTTGAGACTCATAATAAGACATGATTGTGTTCTTCGGGTAGTGGTGATAGTGCAAGGATCAAAAAGTCGAGCAACCGCGTGCTTTAAACAAAGCCTAGGACAATCAAAGTGAGGAAGGTGGGATGGATTTGTTTTCCCTTAAAAGAACGTTCGATCCTGCTGTGATGCTAAGGTGGCAAGATATGTTAGCGATCGGTTCATATCCTTGGTTTCCGGAAAGTGCTAGTATTCGAGCATTGAATAAAACGAGGGGATAAAGATTATCATATAGATAAACTTTTTATTTTATTTTTCTATTGGGGGGGATATAAGTGTGGACCTAAACAGGAGCAACGTGGAGCAGACCGACGACATTGCAAGATGAAAATAAAAATAAAAATGGACGTACCACAGGCAGACTGTATAAGTGTCGATGAGGAACACGCAGTAGCAGACGTTGCAGAATATTCTGCTGCCTAGCGAACGAGAGAAGGATCGGGAGGGGAAGGGAGAGGATGAAAGAGAAAAGAAGAGGAGGAAGCCGAGAAGGAGGATAGAGGGAAGAAGGATAGATGGAGGAAAGAGAGTTCTTGTGCCGTTGGCAGAGAAGCAGAGCGAGGGGACGGGGGGGTTGGGTGTTGAAGGCGAAAAGAGTCCGGGCTTGGGGGTTGGTTCTTTGGGGGGTTCAACTAGTGACGACGGGGTGCGGGAAAAGGGCAAGGGAAAGGCCCGTGAGCTGCACCAGCAAGTGGACAAAAAGACGGTCGAGGAAAGTAAAAGGGAGTGAAGGGAGAAAAGGGAACAAAATACAGTATCAAGAAGGGTAACGGAGGAAAATGCGAAAAAAGAAAAAGTCGAAAAAAATCCTCCACAATAGATACTAGTACGAAGAAAGAAAAAGTCTACCAATATACCCTAAAAAGGTAATAATCTGCCCAAACCTAGTCACAGTATGCTAGCAAAGTAGAAAATTTAGGTAATAAAATAAAATGAAATAATGATGACAAGAACTTTCTGCTGCGAAACCGAAGTCGACACAACAACGGAGGCAACCAACTCTCTAAGCCAGAATGATACCTTGTAAGGAGAGATAGACAGAAAAGAGAAACGAGGACCACGACAATAAAATTGTAAAAAGGCTCTCGGGCTTAGTCGCGGGATGTGGGGGATGGAGGAGGATATCGCTCCACGCCCACCAGCACTTTGGTGCCCGCTGCAGCCCCCGAATTCGAATGCCAAACTCTCGATTGGCTAAATTTGGGCTTAAAAGTACTGTGCTGTGACCAACCCATGCCACTGAGCGGGCTGGTTTGGGCAGGTTCTGAGGTTCTGTTATGACTGTCGCCCTTTTTTTAAAAAAACAATCTTTCATGCAGCCATGGGTACTGTACTCGAGTACACTTTATCTGCTTCGAGCAAACTGAGTTTTTCACCCTTCACCTTAGCAAGGAATGAGATAATAACACCTAACCTGTCGAAATAATTGATTGCCAGTGCTGTACTCGAGTGCCGGTATCCTTCCTCTCTTATTATTCCTCTTCCTGCTCTCCGCTGGGATCCCTAATAGGACCTAACAGAGACTTCAATAAGGATAGCCATGGTGGAGAGACATTGCACCAACGGTGTCTCCAACGACAAATACGGTACGGAACCACCACTGAAGTTGATCTTGCACCCGGGGGGACTCGTTCAAAATCCATCCACATCTCCGATTCACCAAGACCTGGAAGAAATTTCTGTGATCCAAGCGGATGGAACATTCTACGGAACCTTCTGAGAAGACTGCCAGCAACTTGAACAATACTCGAGTAATACTGTAACCAGCAAAGATTGAGAAATCGATTGGTCAAGCAAGAATCTCCGTAGCGTGGCTTTTTAGGTACGGACAACAACGTATCGAATCATCGATCTGGTTTTCCTGTCCTGTGCTGTGGAGACTCAACTACCGGTACGGTATGATACTGTGCCTGAACTCCGTAGAGAGAGGGCAGAGGGTAGGTTACTCGTAGAGAGCTGGAGTCAGGATTTGGCTCAAGACCTCTTCTGCCAATGCGGTGCACCCCTTTGCATTTTGTGTAAGTTAACTTACCCGTGGAAGGGGCACTCGAGCACAAGTTTGGTGGTGCAGCTGCATGTGGTGAAGCAATATCATATTTCGGCACACATGTGTTGTGCCCGAGCAACTCCACAACAAAAACCCAGGACACGCCCGAAATTAGGATGGGAAAAGAAGTTGAATTTGACCTGTTTCACCTTCAGAGGGATAGGGTCTAACCCGATACGCTCCCCCAAGTAACCAATCACTCGCATTGGGATGACAGTAATCAAAAGGCTAGGCAAAAGGAAATAACAAAAGATTATGTCGTACCGCTATCCTAATAAAATCGTCTGTATATATGATATGATACCAGTGTGATAGGGCAAATTCGTTCCTTCATGCTTGTATCATACTAGGGGTTTAAAATTTGGCAGCTTTCCAGAAAACGAAAGAAATGAGAAAGGAAAGCAACACTCCACCCTCAATATATTCCTCGTTAGGGTGCAACACCATGAGGATATCTCGAGTACGAGTATCTGCACGATATTACTATCACACTGTGCTGGTGACTCCCCCCAGAAAAGAAAAGAAAAAAATTCTCTCACGCAATTGATACACCCGGCATCCTGGCCAGGATGGAGAGCAACCGACCGAACCCCAACCCAAGGTTGAACCGGCAGCCCGCACCCGTATCCCCCGCTGACACCTTCACCAACAACGGGAGGCCTCCCAAGAATTCACTCTCGAACCGCCGGGGAGTGCGATGCCGGGGCTCACATGAGTACCGGTATTGGGGGTGAAATGAAGTTTTGCTACACCAAGTTTAGTCCCATCCTTCCTCCTCCACCCCCCCTTGATGAAAAATGTCCCGCTTCATCTTTTTCGCGAACCAATTGATATCCAAACGACTGTGTTAAACCCCCCAATCGATACAAGCGTGGTCGCGGTGGATCTTTTTCCCAGCCGCAGCAGCGTACAAGTAAAGGAGAACACAACAGGCAACAGGAAAAGAAAAGAAAGAAAGAAAGTCCAGATGGAACACCGCTTGGAGGAGAAACAAAAAGAAAAGTTCGAACTTGCCGATCTCGTGTGTGACGCCATATCAAGCCCCAGAAGGAGTGGGAGGAAAAGGAAAGAAGAAACAGCTTTTCATTTTTTTCGCGGGGGTGGTAACACTGGGAGGAGGGGAGGGGTAGAGGGCAGCAAAGCAGCAAAAGCGAGCGTCGCGACTAGAGGAAGGAAGGTTTCGGGATCAGTCGATCTATGGATTTACGTGATTGTTGTTTGTAGGCGAGGGAAGGAAGATACAGTACCGGTATCAATTTTCTTTCCTTTTTCTTTTTGCCGGCCAAATTTCAATTCACCAGACGACCTCTACTCGAGTAGAAACCACTGAATACCGCACACCCCCCATTCCAACAGACCGGAAGCAAAGCAAAATGATACTTGTCTCTACCGCCTGCAGTGCATACGGTACTTCCCTCCGTACACACAGCAATCCATCAGCAGTGCCATTCACAAACTATCACCCCCCCCTCAATTTCCGCTATTCCCAAACCAAGGATCCACAGGGGAAAGGGAGAGTTGAAAGAATAGTCTACCGTTCGGTACCGGTAGTCTACTCGACTACAAGCAGGAGGAGCAAACAAGACCAGACCAGCCAGACCAAAAAAAAAAAAAAAAAATGATCCCCTTTCCCAGAAGAGGAATCTGACAACAAATCCACACACATATCCAAACCAGGAAGGACTAACCAGTTCGAAGCAGTGGCCAGTACCTTGATAATTCCCCGGAGAAAGAGGGGAGAAGAAGGGCCTGAGTTTTACCGAAATGTGCTGTCACGTGAACAGCCTCCCATCTCTCCTTCCTCACTCTCTCCCCTTCCTGTCTGCTGCCTGTCTGCCTGTCTGTGCTGATGAGCAGCCCCTCTCACAAGTGCTGACCGACAGGAAAGTAAAGCAATCAACAATAATACCGGTATGGCATTCCACACCTAACCCTACATTCACTGCAAGAGTGACCCTGCCTCACTCACATATGATACCCCGTACACTGACTCTGCTCATTGCACTCGAGTAGACTACCCACCTGTCCGCCTACTATTTACCTGTGCTCTTGGATGCTTGTATTCACATCAATTCATCCATCGTCCTTCTTTCCCACCCTTCGTACTCTCACAACACCGGTACGGCCCAAGTATTCCTGTGTTCATCAATAAGAACCCCACCATATTCAAGCACCTGTATCGCACGACACCCGCCGACCACAAACGACGCACCGTACTCACTCCCTTCCACCGCCGCCGAGGGCAAGCCCAGCTCCATGATACCCTCCCCCTCCCCCCTTCTGATCCTTAATCCCACTGAAACCTCCAAGATACCCTGACCCGCCCCACACCCACCCCCCTATCCGAAACTCGAATCGAAAAACAAAAAGAAAAAAGGCCAAAGAATTCGGTTCTCCCAAAGCCACCACCACCGGAAAAGCGCCGGGGCTTTACGAGTACCCGTACAAGTATTATGATTTAGGGGTTTATTCTTTAAACACCCCGCCTCTTCTTCCTTCTTATCAATAGTTTCTGGGATCAATTGAGGCATTGTATTCGAGTACAGTCGCACCTCGCTATCTCAGACGGTCAAAATCTGAAGAATCCGTCCGGGACAGCGAGGGATCCGGGACAACGAGCCAGGCTTTGCTGGAAGGAAATTCAAAGTTCACAGATTCATACGAGACAGCGAGGTATCCGGATTATCGAGATCCGGGACAGCGAGGTGTGACTGTACTCGGGTGCCTCTCTCGGTACTTTGCATACCCCTTTAACGACCCATGATCCCCCCACAACAATCGCGCCACCGATTTCCGAGTGATAATCCATGAACCTGTTACCGGGGCCTCGCGCTAAGACGCCCAATATCTACACCGAATAGGGGGGAACCGAGAACACCGAAAACAACCCCCCTCCAGCCGCTTAAGACAAAATTTAATAAAAAATAAAAAGAAGAAAAAAGTGCCGACCATACAGTACGAGTACCAGCAACGGCAACTCCAACACCCAAGCGCGGGGCTCAATCTCGAGTCCAGTACTCAGAGTACCGATACCCGACCACCCGCCCGTTCACAAGCAAACAGACAAAGTTGTCCCATCATTCACCCCCTCCAGTTTATTCCCTTCCATCCCTCGGTCGTGCTTTTGGGAAATGGGGAACAAACATTAGGGCAATAATATAAGGATGGGAGGGTTGGCGGATCGACCTTCTTGGAAGTCTTGGAAAACCTAACGGGTCGTCATTGGATATCACTCGGGCAGATTTGTTGATTGGGGGCAGCGATACGGGGAGGCGTACTTGAGTAGCAGTGTGCCGTTTTTGTGATACGGTATGGGAGGGTTGTCGTTATTGTGGGGGCTTTGGCAACGGCTAGGCTGTGGGAGAGAAAAGGTGGGAGGGAAGGGGGTATAGTACCGGTATTATTATTGTTGCTGTTGTTGGATGGATGGGGCTACAATCACCGGTTTGGCAGGATGGGATGGTAGAGGAGACATCTCGTGGCCATGGGACTGTTGGTTACCGGTATTAGGGAGATACGCGGTTTCCGGACGTGGGCGCATGTCCCCACTTAAGGGTTGGAAATATGCATCTTGCTAGCCATATGGGATCCAGCTCTGCTCCCACTAAACTAGACCGGATCTAGATTTTTCCAGGTTCTGATGTTCCGCGTACTCATAGTACATCCCATGGGTGCCCAACCAATTGATAGAGTAGCAATGCTGTGGAGGGTTGTCAAATGAGATGAGAATTGCAATACTAAATCATTATATTTACACATAACATCAGTATACATACATACACGCATGCGTACAAGCATTCCGTACATAGCATATAAAAGAGAACTCCGTGCCACCATAACCAGTACTCGTACTCGAGTACCGGTAGATGTACGAGTACAAGTACCCCAGAAAAAAGGAAAAAAGGAAGCCCCCAAAAGCCACAAAGTGATATCCCATGTCGTAAATCCGAAAGACCCTCCCCCCCAACCGACGGCCCATCTGCTCCCCTTGCTTTTTATCCCATCTCGGGGTGCCAGTTATGCCACGACAGTTAGCTTCGCCCCCAAGGAATATTCTATACACGTCTTGGATACAGTCTCCCTCCGGCAACTGCTTGGCAATTCATATCATCTTTAACAAACCTTCTCAGGCTCTCGAGGTGGTGTCCACGAGGAAGCTGAAGCTCTCCTGGCACGGTGAGGACCACCATTCTGGTTAACAGGCAGACCGTCCATCTCCCTGACAGATTCCCCGAAACAAACAGTCACACTTTCAGGGTCACCATGTCTCTTCAGGGATAATGAGTTTGCATACTGGCGTACGAGAATTGCAAAGAAGACTTGGATGATCGTAGTAGCTACTAGGGAAACCCAGCCAACCATGACCGAAATTCGCATCAACTCTATGCAACCCCAATTGCCATCCCATAGTGAGGCACTAACCCTATTTGGCCGGTCCGAAGATGTCTGGTGGAAGGTGCCGTGAGGTAGCGTCATCGACAATAACCCTCCGTCAATTCCCGAGTTGTCGTCACAGATATAGCCCCGGAAAGTTGAGAACACATATAGTATGATGGACCGTGACAGTGCTGATATTATGCTATCTATGATAAAGAAGTTGGCAAATATCGACAAAGCGTAGGCATGTTGCTAAGAAAAAGGTTAACGAACGGAGAAATCGGAATGGCTAGAATAAAGAACGTACGTACCTTGGTAGATCCCAGGACGCCCAGAGCACTAACGAAAGTTGCAAAGTAACTGTAAAAAACAAGGCTGTCCGAACTTTGGTAAAGCTTATTGGAGAATTGTTGGAATAAACAGGCGGAGAGGCCATTTGAGATCAGTGCTAGAACGGTGATGGCGATCGTAAAACACCTACTATTGTTAGTGTCTGAAGGTATGTTTTGGAAGGGGATACGGTACCCACCGAAGCTGACTCAACCCCATTTCGTAACTATTAGGAAGGGAGGGGGGGTACAGTAAGGAAAAATAATGACCCAAAAAAGGACGTCCAAAAAACAATGTGCTACCCGCTGACTAGAGAGAAGAACGAGCCGAACTTGCAATCAAACACAACACAAAAGAGAGAAAGAAATCCTTCGACGACGACAGATATTAACCCGCTATTATTGGGTTTAATCTACGGAAGATGAACTTGAAGGTCGATCTGCGTCAATGATATCAATTTCTTCACCTTCGGGAACCGCTTCGAGGACGTCAATAACCTCGCCGTCAGCGACTTCCACGAAAGCTGTTGCTCCGGGACGGCCCGATGGGTGATCTCCCGCAACTTCCTGCGGGTTCGTTCCCGTCAGTGACATGCCGCTCGCAAAGTTCGGAGGATATTAGGAAGAGAAGAGAAAGGGTATATAAGGCCCAAGGTCCTGGAGCAGATATGGAATGCCGAGTAATAAAGGTAAAAATAAAAATGGGAACATCGGAACTTACTGTTTTGATTCCTAGTATCCGTCCCCGTGGTGCCTTCTCAAGGTCGTGGTCTCTTCCTCCCCCTTGAAGCCGCAAGAGATAGCTTGGTTTGTAGCAGTATGCACAGGTACAAAGGACGATTGCACAGATGACGAGTGTTGAAAAGAAGATTGGGAGAAAAAAAGAGACGGTGGTCTTTGACATGCCCATTTGGTCGACGATGGGGGGGTAGTGTGATGTATGCGGATTTTTTTTTTTTTTTAGCCTGGTTCAGATTGACGTACTCCGGACGATCCGAATCCGCATTTCTCAGCAAAAGCGCTGTTTCAGTGGATCGTATCGTAACTCCGGAACAACTAAGCAGACTGGGGCCAGCAAGAGAACAATGGAGAAAGCGGGTGTGGCCAATAATATAAGGCTGAGCTGTGTTCGGGAAGCCTAAGAGCCGAAGGGGGGAGGGGGCAACCGGTAGGATGGTTGGCTGGCCGTGCAGAAGCAGTAAATTTATGCTGTGGTGGATTTACAACCGACCGACTGTTCAAGAGGAATGCTGATACGGAAATAAGAGTCTACTGAGGCAGTATTATCTGGAAGGACGTGAGTGAAATTGGGGGAAGCCAGCAGGAAGGGAGGTGGGAGGGAGGATGAAGTGGGAAGTGGGTGAGCGAGCGATTGAGTGAGTGAGATCCTGGTATGGCTAGGGGTGGTGGTGGGAAGGGGTGGGAGGGGAGGATATCGCTTGTTGGTGAAATGCGCGTGGCTAGGAGTGAAGGGATACACTGCTAATATAGAAAACCGAGCTGGCACTTTTATCTTCGGCATGATACACGAGATTCAATGTGAAGGACTGACTGGGTCGAGGACAGTCAAGTTGCCACGGGGTTGAGGGGCGGCCCAGTTCAACTGAAAGGCTCAAGAGGATGCCGTACCATTCATAGCAAGGAATTTTTTGTCGATGAACGGCGGTGAGCACTGGATGGGGAGTGCTTGATTTACTTTTTTCTCCTGGAAGCCCGCCGGCGGTGGGTCAAATTTTGAGACTTCTTTGGACTTATGGTTCAGAATGCAGGGCGAGATTGACGATTCCCATTGATTCCCATTGGTTCGGACACATCAGATTGGAGAGTCTGATAGACCTATGGTGCATCTATCTTTCTACAAGTACCGTATAGTACAAGTGCTCGTACTGTACTTAGTACTGCCGGCAGCACAGCAGAGGGAAACTCGTGCAGCTGTTGCCCTGCGGTCTGCGGGTGCGTCTGGAAAATCCCGTGGTCGGCCAGCCCCTCCCTCTTGTCGAACGACTTCGTCGAGTTCAACATCGGCGCGGGGAGGAAAGCCGGTTTTCTGATGGCACTCGTGCACAGTACGAGTAAGTTACTGGTATCCTGATTTCATCCCCGCTTCTCGTGCCAATCGGTGAATCGGTCAGCTGGCCCGCACTTGGAAGATGAGCGTCAAAAAGTATGATCCCACCTACCTCTCTCCACCCAAGCCGTCCACCATCCAGCACTCTTCTCTCCCCTTGCGGTTTACATCATCATTCTTGCGTTAACGGTGCTTGTCCCAGGCAAGAGGTATCCGAAAACAGGGGGGGGGTGTATACGAGTACCAGTATTCTGTATTGGCGCCTGGATACGCATAGATTTTTTACTTGTACAAGTACGGTACAGTACCATAATTACCTCCCAATCCCTGTTTTCGGGTATGATACTTCTTGCCTGGGACAAGCACTACCGGCACTGCATCCTCGCGACCTGATACTCTTCCCGGCAGGTTGACCAGGCACTATTTGAGCACGGTACCGGTGCTCGCATATTAGGGCACGGAGCTCTAATCTACTCGTAATCATGAGATTGCTGTCAATCCCCCCTTTCCTTTGTGCTGGCTCGACCAGGCTCGGCGATCCCCACATTTCACCCTTTGCCTTTGTTTTTGTTTTCAACGGTTTGCGTCCTTCTTTGTCCCCATCGAGAAACGGTTCTAGATCCTGGCACTTCGGTCGAGTTGGTCATCTTAGATCTGTGGGGATTACGGTGTGGACCCTGGCGGGCGCTGAAATATTATGCCGGTATCGTGCTCCGCAGTCAAGAACGTTGCCGCAAAAATCACTCGGTTGTGGGTGGGAAAGAATGACAGTCGCCAATTTAGCGCACCAGCACCCTCACCCTCACCCATCAAATCCATTCAGACTTAAATACCGGTGATATCTTTCCCATAGTCTATTGTGCTATTTTCCCCCACCCCACCATCTCTTTTTTGCGGTTTTCATCATTATCATCATGGCTGCAATCATCATCGTCACAGTCTCACCCTTATATGAATCCCATCGCTGGCCATGGATTTGTGTTTTGTCATATCATACAAGTGCAGCTCCATGCCTCAATCTTAGCGACTGCCCTAAATGGAAGGCACCAGCTACCTTCCTCCAACCCTTTGAAACATTACGAACTGCGAAACATTATTGCAACCCCGTCATTACCTATCAAATGCAATATCGTACAAGCGCAGGAATTGGGGGCTTAAACGAAGCCTGCGGTATCCGATCAGCATACAGTATGGATGCCCTGCCATCAAAATAAGGGTAGAGTGTGGTACGGCGCACCAACCTTATACTTCCTTGGAAGGTCATTTGACAATTTTGAACGTGAGAGATACAGCCAAGGAATGCCGGGCAAATACCAGTACTTATAGAGAAGACTGCTTAGAACTTCTCTTGTCCATGTGTTTGGATAAAGAATTCAATAGCATTGCCCTTTCAAAAGTAACTCCAGCCGGGGTTTAAGTTAGTAGGCTACGATGGATGGGGTAGCTGAGTCTCTAATAATAATTATGATTATTGTTCCCGGTTGTGCACCCGAGTTTTGCTGGGGTGTTAACGGTAGCACCCGTACGCACAATGTCAGCCGTATTCCCAAAGTCCCCCCCTTTTCCTCCTTTTCTTTTCTTTTTTTTTTACTGCAGTGCGATTGTTGGAGAATTGTTTTCGCGAGTGAATTTGTTCTCGAGCAATCGATTATTTTTCTTTTCTTCCTTCCATACAGTATACAGTATCCCTACAGTACAGTACAGTACTCGAGTACTCGTATCGTGTGTAGTACTGGTGGAATTGATCTCTCTCGTTCTCAATGCGTGTTTGGCTGGTGGTGGTGTGTGCGCCCACCGTGCTCAAATCCATGTAGCCTGATGTAGGTACAGTACAGTGCAGCACACAAGGACTTGTTTCGGCAGCCCCCTCTCCTTCACACTTTGATGTTCAGTTCCTCTCTCTCCGCATCACGACTTTGATGGACCACACACACATACACACTAGGATAAATTTATGATATTAAACACACGTTTGCTTACCGTAATTTTTATTGCGAGCCCTGCGCTTGGGAGTCATTTGTTTTCGGAGTGCGCCTGTCTGCAGGCCGGGGTCGCTCAACCTACCCCCAGGATGCGGTACCGTACTGTTGCTACAAGTGCCATGGGGCTTGAGATCTATGTTCACAGAGCGCATCAAATTTCTTCGATTCAATTCACAGCCTACCAGAGATCGTACTTGTAGTTCATGAATGAGGTGGTGATTTCTTATTTTATTTTTCCTTGCTTTTTCCCGTTTGGCACCTTATCATACATTTTATTTTCTTTCCCACCTTCTTTCTTTTCACTCGGCCTTTTTTCCCCCTCGTTTGGAGCACAGCACAGCACAGCACGGCGATCTCTTTTTTTCTCCCCTTTTTTCTTTTTCTTTCTTCCTCTTCTGCTCCAGTACGAGTACCGGTGGCATGTGTAAGGTTATATTAATTGCATGGCATTTGAGTCGAGTTGTTTGGGGTGGCGTGCTATGTGTTGTGGAGAAATGGGGAACCACGACATCTGTGATGGAGAATCTGTTTCCCCTGATTGATTAGAGCTCGGTACTCGTATCAGCACGTATTGCAGGTTGTAATATACTCTGCATACAGAGCACCCTAGATCGACGGTCAAGCCGAGATACTCGCACCGTAACACTGGGCACCACATCTTATTGTTTTTACTCGTACAGAATTTGGTTACCAAATCTCCAGGAAGTGAACACATCCGGGACCCGGGGAACGGGGGAATGTTGACAGGACAAGTAAAAGGGAGAGATAATCACAGCGGGCATAGTATGAGTGAGATGAGATATATTTTAAACGGGTCGAGAGAATGAATAGTATGAAAGGAATAGTCTATATCTACCGGTATACTCTACGGTCGGTGCCCAAAAGACCGTTTGTCCCCAAACGGGCCAAGCGAAAGGGGGAGTATAAGATGGGGAGATAATACTACACTTGTAGTGTAAACCATCTAAATCTCTGACCGTCTTGTTTTGTTTATTTGGATGGATTGATTTAGGCGAAGTGAACGGGGAGAAGCAAAGATTGTAGCAGGGATAAGTGTGCAGTTACTTACTTACTGTGCACGTCTAGAGAATTCTCATGATTGTTGTATATATATATATATATATATATATCTGTGTGTGTGTGTATACGCTTTTTTTGTATTTTATGACATTCTGTCCAAGATGCATGTAGGTATGAGTGCACAAGTATCGCCATCGATAGTAATACGATATTATGATATTATCTACCGTACTTGTTTGGTGGTCGTGATTTTTCGCTGTGATGATTTCTCTGCGCAGACCGCCGTACCGTATCGTACTTAGAATTGCTGCGGCAGCGCTTTCGACCAACTTCGCGCAGAGGGCTCACAACCTCCACTCTCCCTCCACTCAGGCACCCACGCTCTCTCAATCGACACTCCCTTCCCTTTCCCTCCTTCTTTCCCTCACCTTTCTCCCAGTTGCCTGCTCCGACCGTCCTGAGCCTTCGCTCGCTCGCTTGCGCACCTGGTTCTGGTTTTCGTCGTCCTCACTTCCTTTGCCCTCCGTCCTTTCCTCTCCTCCTCCTAACTCCACGCACACACACTCGCTCATCCGTTTTTACCCTACTCGCTCTGGTGTGCCCTACCCTCCCAGCCGTAGCGTATTTACACAGCATCTCCGCGTCGCCCCTGTCAGCCGCCGGCTGCTGGAGAGACCTCTCACTTGCTCCATACACACGCTCCCCTCAGCTCTCATTCTTCGCAACCTCACACCCCCTCCCCTCTTGTTCTCAACCTTCTTACCCCCCTCCCCAATTCCTGTTTTAATAACTTGCTGCCTCAACCGTTATTATTACCACTCAAAACCTCGAGCATCTGGTAGCCTCTTATCCAACAGGTCTGGTTATTCTTCGAAACCCAGAGAGGCTACTCGAAGCTACGCCAACCTCCATCCCTTTCCCTATTGCTCGGCACCAACCTCCCCTACCGTAGTGGTTCGTCTACTCCACTCATCCGCTTTCCCTCCGTTTCCTGGCATAGCTTTAAGGTTCCCTCTATAATATTTGCCTCCTCTCGTTTCCACGCTTCGCTGGCCGAATATTGGGTCTTGACCTATTCCTCATTTATCTCTCCTGGAGCTGAGTGTGAAACTTTTGTGTCCTACGCTCGTCACGTTTACTATCGGTACATTTTAGTCACCAATTACCTTCTCAGGTCAGACGGAGCAACACTGTTTGAACTATTGTGTGGTTACTTGATTTCTGGATTAGTATTTGCTGCTAAAAGATACTTGGTTCATTTGTCACTAGAGATTTATGACGTTGACCGTTGAAACGGGTGTTCCCCCGTCCCCAAGTCCGCAACAAGCAGCTTCTTGCCCGAGCAACCAGCCGAGCGGTTCTCGAAGACGGTATACCGTTGGATCTCCAACTTCTAGTCTCAAGCCAGTCGTTTATCCCCCTTCTCAACCTTCCCCACCATTTCTGCCTCTTTTACCCCCTAATACAGAACTTTCGCCCCATCCTCGCAGTTTCTCAACCGAGCAGCGCACGAACGCTAGAGGCAGTTCGCCATCGTCACGAGCAACTCGCCGTCAGGTTTCAGCATCACCGGAGCGTGGTGGTCAATATAGATCGCAAGGGATTGGTGGTTCTTGGTTGGGGAATGGGCGGAAAAATTACGGGCAACAGTCTGGAGCAAAGTATATCTTGCCAACAATGGCTGGAAGGAGGAACGAGTCTGGACCGCCGATGACGCTATCTCATGCACGGCCTCCTTTTAAAAACCAGAGGGCAAGTTCATCAGCCCAATCCAATTCGTTGCCTTCTACACCAAACCACCATCCTCGTCAGGCTAATGGAGCTTCTCGGAGCCCTTCACCAACGTCTGCTCTTGATTCGCCAAGGTCGGCGGCATCAGAGCCACTAATTCCATCTATCCAGAAGGCGCCAGTGGTATCGCCTAGAACATGTATTTATGAGACAGGGCTGGCTAACATCCGAAGGCGGATGCCATACTCTTTGGGAATCGACAAGCTTGGAAACGAGAAGCCAAAAGCCGAAAGGCTGTCTGTCGAACAGGAAGGGAAATTTACGGAAGATATAAAGAGTTTATTCGAGACATTGAAGCCGAGCGAAGCTAGCGGGGATCGGAGGCGGAGATTTTTGGAAAAACTTGAGAGGTTGCTGAATAGGGAGTGGCCAGGTCATGATATACAAGTGCACGCTTTTGGATCAACTGAGAATCACCTTTGCATGATTGATTCAGATAGTATGTTCCTATTCACAGTCCGGTAGTACTAGGCTAACCTTGTGCAGTTGATGTGTGTATAAAGACTAGTTGGGATGGACTCAAGTCGACATGTTACTTGGCAGCGAGGCTTGCTAAATGTTTGTTCTTCGGATTATATTGTTTTGATAAGAAGGCGGCGATCTAATGAGTATCATAGGTGGCATGGAACGGGTGGTTTGTGTGCCTGGAGCCAAGGTTCCAATCGTAAAGATCTGGGACCCTGAGTATCAGGTTGCATGTGACATGAATGTCAACAGCACTTTGGCCTTGGATAATACTAAGATGATTAAAACCTATGTTGAGATTGATGAGCGGGTTCGACCGCTTGCCATGATCATCAAACATTGGACAAAAAAACGGGTATTAAACGATGCTGGTGAGTTTGAACTTGGTATTACCCACCCGAATAAATTCTGACACATGGTGTAGCTGGCGGTGGAACCTTGAGCTCCTACACCTGGATTTGTATGATTTTAAACTTCCTACAGACTAGAGATCCACCTATCCTGCCCGCTTTACATCAAAGACCCCACAAGAAACGGCCCCCTATAAACGGTGTTGATATATCTTTCGATGACGATATCGAGACATTAAAGGGGTTTGGGCACAATAACAAGGAAACCTTAGGGGAGCTGCTTTTTGCCTTTTTCAAAAAGTACGGGCACGAGCTAGATTATGAGAAGAGGGTCATATCAGTCCGCCATGGAAAGCTTCTGTCTAAGGAAGAAAAGAATTGGCAGTACCTTCAGAATAACCGACTCTGTGTTGAGGAACCATTCAACTTTACTCGAAATCTGGGAAACACAGCTGATGACTCGTCAGTTCGCGGGCTTCATCTGGAATTCAGGAGGGCGCATAAGATACTATCGGAGGATGCAGACTTGGCTGCTGTTTGTGAGCAGTACGAGTTCCCTCCCGGGGAGCCCCATACATCAGTACCGATCCAGCAGCCGGTGCATCGCCCTGTTACCCTCACCCGTGGTTACCCTAACCACAAGTCACGGGGAGGATATAATAATAGAGGCAATCGGCCGCAACACTATATGAATGGTAACCGGAATGGCAACCGGAAGCCTGGTAACAACAATTATAACAATCATTCTAACAATGTTCCTCTTCAGCATCGCTATCTGTCACCTGAGATATTCGGATATGTCCAGACTCCACAGGAGCAACTGTTGGCTTTGCAAGCTCAATTTCACCATGCACGTGTAGCCCAGGCTCAGCTCGCGCAAGCTCACGTTCACGCTCAGTTGCATGGGCAACAGACTCAGACCCAGAGTTCTAGTGCCTCTACTAATGCCCATGGATCTGCACTGACACCCCAAGACTTTGCAGCTATGGGTACTTTATCGTCCTATGCATATTTTGCGCAACTCTGGGGGATGAATTACTACTACCCTTCCGCACCTTTACATAGTGAACTCCCAACACAGATGGCTCCACAGGTGGCGACTGGAATGAATGAGTCTAGGCAGCGGGCTGGCCAGCGGCGGCATAACGGGTATAGTGCGGGATCAAGATCCCAGTCTCAACCTCCCCCATTATCTGAAGTGTATTCGGTGCCAAGTTATGGTCGTGGGGGGTCATCTGCAACAGGCGTTACTGGTTCGGAGGGTGATGATTTTGCCGACCATTCTTCCAACGGAAACCCAGCAACCCCCCCCGAGGAGGAGCCGGACGAGTACGTTGGTTACTATGCATATGGTGGGTCACTGCAGAGTGCCCCGGCGGTTGTTGACTCGGTCGGTGAAGAGGAGGAGCCCTTTATAGAGCAAAAGTCTATTGTTGATCGTCAGTCAATTTCACTTGGTAGCCCAGGCTCATTTGAGGATCGTGGGCCAGTCATTGTCAATGGATCCATCTCGACATCTTCAGTTCCATATCCCGATACTCCATATTCAGGCCTTCCGCTCCCTTCCGAAGAGCTGTATCAGTACGACGGACTTATGTCAGGTGTAGACCCGGGCGGGTCTGAGAGATCTGGCGACAAATCTCTGGGTACGGAGGCCATCAAGAACGATACGTCTTCCCTCGCCCAGAAGCTCCTCGAGGTGCATATTCAAGCAGCCGTCGGAGGCCCTGAGGCAGGGCTTACCGGTTCTGCTCAAACATATACCAATGGTCCGTCTTCGGCGAGTGTCTCTACGTCGAGTCTCCTTTCTTCACCCCAAAACACGCAGCCGTCCCAAGTGACGTCTGACGACGATGTGGACACTTCCGTTTCCCCTAGGCTGTCGCCTAACTTGCGCCAACGCGCGGCCAGGGAGCAACTTCTGTGGAGCAATGCTAGGGTTCCACCTGCCGATAATACTAACTCCAAGACGGCTGGCGCTTCACAGGCAGACCTTGCCCCACCTCTGACACCTGTGCCTGAGGTTCGGTCTCCATCCCCCACACCTGCGCCAATATCGGTACCAGCCCCAGTGCTGGCTCCAGCGAAGAGGGAATCTAGCAGCACTTTACCGCCAAAGTCTGGACATAATGGGCATAGTGGAAGGAGAAGTGGCAGAAATCATTCTGCACAGGTACCTCCCACTCCAGCAGATAAGTCGTCCAAGAGTTCTGGTGGGTCTAGGGGCAACGGGAGCGGCAATAACCCCAAGCAAAACTCTGGGACCAAGTCTGACTCAAAAGCATTCAAGTTGCGGAAGACCAAAAAGAGGAACTCACCCAAAACAAATGATTCTCCTCCTGTTAATGAAGCGGACCGGAAGGGTGGATAGGCTGACTCTTCCCTCTTTTCTTCCACACTTCGCCTAGTTGCCAGGTGTTTGGGGGTAAAGTTGAGTTTGTACGATGGAATTGTCGATACATGACAAAAAGTGATGACTCTGGCGCAGGAGTGTAATCGATTGTTTTTCCTTAACTCTATTTGCAGTTGGCCCCTGTTTTGTGCTTTTTCTTTTGTTTTTGCACTCGGGATTAACGGTGGTGGGTTTTCAGAATGCGTGATTTTTACTTTTCTTCCCTAGCATTTCTTTTTTGCCCCCTTTCCCCGTGCTATTTCAGAATCAATGTGGGTTTCTTGGTCTGTTATATCTTATTAATACGGAAACGGGATTGATCCATGGCAACTGCATTGTCCATATCATTTTTATCCCTAGTTTTTTTGTATTCCCACTTCACTCCCTTTCCCACTGGCTTATTTTTGAATTTTTCCTTTTTTTTGACGTTTTGCGTTATTTCGGGGCTTACTTTATAAACAAACACTTTTTTTTTTCTTTCCGTTTTCACTTTCCGTTTTCACTTTTTTCCCTTCTTGTTTTTGCTTTTTCACGTGACGAGGAAAGGTAGCCTGTGGAATTGGATGCAGCAGCAAAGGAAGAAAAGGCTCAGGAATTTGTAAAGAACAGTTTTCTTCTTCAGTTGCTTTCATTTCCTTCATTTATCCTTGTATCACCATAACGAACAACCAGGCACAACAAAAGGCTTTCTCGCCCTCAACAGAGAGAAATTGCCTAAAGCATCATCGTCACTATGGCAGAGAGGGCCGCGAATTTCTCTCTATTTTTTTTATCCCCTTTCAGTTTCTATAAAAAAAAAATTCCATTGACAGTGTTTCTTTTGTCTTTAAATTTTTTTTTTTTTGCTCACTTATAGGGCCTTTTATACTCTTATACACCGGGTTTTTCTCTTCCTTTTTATTGCGTTTTTGCTAATTTTTTACCATGGGATGGAGCGGATGCGGATGGATTGGTGTCTTGTTTGGGAGTCTTTTGCTTTTGTTTCCATTTTATTTATATATATATATATATATATTACATCTGACTTTTACTTACGTTACCTGTCCATTAGCACCGTAGTCTTTTATTTTGTGCTTTTTTTTTTTTTTTTTTTAACTTTTCTTCCCGTCATTTTTCATTTGTATTAGAAGTTGTAGATGGTCTTTGATTGAATTGAAATGGTTGGATGGAAATGGGGAACATTGGTGGGAGGGGAGTGTATGTGTATATGGATGGTATCATAGTCAATGGTAGAGCGGGTTGAACGGGGGAAATGAGACTTGTGTGTTTGGGATGGGAAGAGGAAAAGTTGTGGAAAATAATTTTCCGCCTTTGATATTATTGATCGGGGGGGAGGGGGGGGTGATATAGGTTTTCGGGTGATCCGCCTTGTTCCGGGGACGGGTGCGTACGGTGCGGCACGCTGCAGATCGTTGGTGCCCGGGAAAGCGTGCCCGGTTGCGTCGACTTGGGACTTGCGGTCATGCTTAAGTTAAACAAGGACACAGCCTACGGTGTTTTCACCGGATCGTTTCCATAGCATGTATGTATGATAGTGTTGATTTGTCGTACCAGTCTATATTAGATTTATCCTAATGATAGTTCGTAGACAATGTCATGATGCTAGTATGTAATATAAATTTTATATACATTTGAGAAACCATGTAACGGATGTATACAGCGGGGGAATCAAGGGGGGGGAAGAAGAAGAAGAAAAAAAGAAGAAAAAAAAGACATTCAGTGACTGGCAGTAGGCTAGACGTCCTGTTTTAGTTCCACTTCTTGATTATTACTACCAGCAGTGCTCGCCATATCGCTGCCGTGGGGTTTCTCGCCGACGGATTCAGACAACGCTGTTGCTACCGTCGAGATAGCACCTGCCTCCTTCTCCGCCTTGCGCTGCTTCCGAGTGCGGAATAGCCATACCCAGTGCGAGATGAATATCCCGGATTCGAGGAGGATGACGACGAGGTATAGCACCCCACCGAGGTAATCGAAGGTATTTTGCGCGACGAGGCTCATGATGGAGAAGAGCGCTCCAAGCCAGTCTATCGACAAGAAGACGAAATCTATCCTCCGCCCCAACCCACGTCCCTATTAGCCTAGCCCTAGCCCGCACCCCCCCTCACCTCTCATTCACCAGCACATCCAATTCCAAAAGAGAGAAAAAAAAAAGAACTGACCAATCCCAACAACCCTCCCCCGCCTCTTCCAGATCTCGAAATAGGGCGGAATCAAGCCTGCAGCCAGCAGTATTGATGCTATAATGCCAACGACTAACATGGGCCACTCGGTGCCGCGGTCGTAGATTGGCTGCAGGGTGAGGATCAGCGCGACTTCGGTGCCCGCACAGGCAATGGCCACCGCGAGGGCTATCAGGCTGGAGGACCAGACGGCCCAGCCGGAGGAGTAGTGAAGGCATTGCGCCCAGGAGATTAGGGAGAGGGAGGCAAAGACTTGGGGTTGTATTTGGATGGGGATGTTGAGGTTCTTGGATAAGATTGTTGTTAGCTGAGGAGTGATTGGTGGGGGAGGGGGGAAGGGTTGTTGGTTGGTTGGTTAGGGTAATTGGGTATTATAGAATGGTTATCATCTATGAGTACTGTACTGGTACAGTACAAGTGACTAATTTTATATCATACCTGAATAACTGCGTAAGCTCCGAATGGAACTCCGGCTATAACAAACAGCACACATCCAACTCAGTAATCGAACGAAATGGATTTTTGACAAGCTGCAAGAAGCGTCCGGGACATACCAAAACCCCAGACCAACATCATTATCCCTGGCAATCCCTCCGTCGACTTATTCCTATAATTGAACCATATCTGCGGAATCAACTGGATGCACCAGAGCACCGTCCCTATGGTCCCCAGGACATTGGCCGCTGGGGGAATGGACTCCTGCGCAGGCATGCTTTCTTCTTCTCTGCTATGTTAAATTTATCACCGAATTGTCGATCGATATTTATAAACGCTGTTGGGTGGTGGTGGTGCTGTTGAATGAACTAATAAGCAGACAAGCTTGCTAGCTGGCAGAAGAAAGGTCTTTTGCTGTGTGGACTATTTGGTTGGTTGGTTGGGTGGGTTGGTGGGAGCGTGTGGTAGCGGTGACGACAAAATCAAGAAAGAAGGAGATCAGCCGAACAAAAGGGAGAAGGCTTCCTGGAGGCTATATAACCCAAGCCTGTAGAAAGGGCTCTCACTTTTTTCCTTCCTCCTCCTCTTCTTCGTCTTCCTTTTCGAGGCGTGGGCGGGCGGTAACGGCAATGTGCTTGCGGGCATGGTTGGTATGGCAGGTATGGTTTATAGCTCCCAGACACAAAGTCATCATCGATAGGTGAAAACATAAAGCCAAAATCATCCGAATTTGACCGCCAACTAAAAATCCGCAGCAGCAAGTTCGTTCGAGAAACCCCCCCCCCCTTCATGCGAGTCATTACAAAAAATGCTGGCTGTGTGGGTGGGTACCCGTAGCCAATGAAACTTGGCGACTTAATATGTCTCTTTAGCTGCGATTGATTTTCAATTTCGTCCCTTGCACGAGTCATCATGCCGAGTTGTCGGGATTTGTACGATATCATACTCTACTATGTGTACTGTACCCGCGGAAAAAGGTACCCATTTTGAAAGAAGATTCCTAATTTCCCATAAATTTAAGCCTATGATACTACTACTACCGTAACCAACAAACTCTGGATGTGCCTGATTCAGCTGACTTTTTTTATTTTATAATATATATATATTGCGAAGTCCGTACCACCACCGCCCGATAACCCGATGTACAGTACTGTACGGTACTTGTATACCCAATTGAGGTGGACCTACCTTACCCACTACCTACCTACCTACCTGGCCCTATGAGGTTGTGAAAATGGCCACTTTTAGGTTGTAAAAAAAAACGATGTATATACCTTTGGGAGGGGGGCCCCTTGTTACATAGGGCTATGATACTTGTACAATGCGGTTAATTGAATTCTCACATTTTCGTTACGGCATGTTTGTCAAGATGGGGGGGGGGTTTGCGGCGGTGGGGGTGGGGATTCCATTACTACTATTGGGTTAGCGCGAACCTTTCACAACCCCCTTGGAGGAACACGACAAGGATAGTTGCTTACGGTATTTATTATATAATTGTTTGAGAATGGATTGTGTGGAATCGGTCGGGCAACACCGGGTTTTTTTTGGGGAGAGAGAAGCTTAAACTTGGTTCAGTTGTCTTCACTTTGCCTTGGTATCATATATCATACTTACAGTTACTTGTATGGTATGATAGCATAATGCAAAAGGCCACCAATAACCCCCCCCACCTCGGGAGAAAAGAAAAGAGAGAAAAAAGAGAAAAAAAAGTCATGGCATTTACGTTCATAGTATGAGTACGGTACTGTATGTACTGTACGATACTGTGCAATGCATGCTCGTCTACGTACCGGTAATAGAGCTTTTCTGGAGTCCCGATTCGGTTGCGAACAGAAAATTTTTAAGTTTGCACAGACTAACCACTAAACCAAACAAGGAAGTTGTGTAACTGTGACATATATGAGAGAAAAATCAAGAGTACCAGAGTCTTTGATCAGGCATGTCAGGATCAAACCTCAATACCTCAACTCGAGATGGATCTTTCAAACATTGTGAATACAGTTCCGGAGGCAGAGTTTTATCCCCCAATCCAAGCCGCACGTTGAGACCGCAATACTCGGCAATCTGATGGTTTCGAGGCATGCAAAGCTCTCTGTACTATGATCAGCGATATCAATCTATACTCAGCACCATAGTGGTCAGCTGGAGAGTATTGAGAACAAGTGCGGAAGCAACTTGAAGAGAGGTGATATTACATTGGTTGAGATGCAGTGAAATTAAAGAGGAGGTTGATAGATTTAGTAAAGTTCAAAGAAAATCTGGTATAGAAAGAAACGGGGGGAGGATGTCAAATTGCCAACAATAAGTTCTAGCTGAATGAAAGTGACTTGATCAGATTGGCAGCACTATTAGAAAAGGTAATGGGATTAAAGGAGGATGTGAGAAAGGATAAAGAGGAGAAAACCGCAGCAAAAAGGAAGGCTGAGGAGGAGGAGCGAGACCGAGGACTTGTTATATGACTATTGGCAATGCAAGGAATGATAAGAACTGAGCAGTTAAGTTTGAATCATATCAAAAATGCATCCCTAAGTGCAAATCCTCAGTGAATCATCAGAAAACGTCGTCGATTATCAGAACATATTACTACATCTCCAGGAGGTGGTATCTTGAAAGAATGGGTGCCAGAGAATTCTGGAACAATAGCTGCCACTCCACCAATTCAACAGCATATATGTACACCTGAGTCTGTATTGTAGATGCCACTGATTTCTCCTACTCAGCAAGCTCATTGCTAAGTACCTGTCAATACATCCTCATCCTTCCAGAATCCTACCTGCCAAGTACTTCCAGTAGCAAAGCTTTCGTTGATGTTTTTGGAGCTAACTCAAGCTCAAGAAACAAAATGAGAAAAAGGTAAGGAGAAATTTAAGATGCAAATAGAGGCTATGGAGAATGAATTAATAGAGATTCAATGTAAGTTAAGAGAGTTATGTACAATTATGGAGGATATTCGGGCAGAATAGAGGTTTTTTGAGGTAATAGGAACTGAGAAAGAGGTATTCTGTCAATATTACTGTAACGATCCCTCCTTGGATAGTTAGTTCTTGGCGATGGGGAATGACACTTCTCTTCTTCTTCTGTTTCTTTCCTTAGTCTTATGATAGTGCTAGGCTACTGCCTATGTTATCAATAGTACAAGACCTTTGTCTTCTATCGGGAACGCCTATCATAAGCTTTCTCTAACTCTTCTGCATGAAGAGCTTTCCTTGGTGTAACGATAACATTGCAATAAAGATGAAGATCGTAAAGGTGTTTTATATTCGTTAAAGTAATAAGTAGGAACAGTACTTAGAACAAAGCGTGAAGAACCTATCCTCCTCGGCCGTGTTGACCTCCTTATATAGTGTTCTTCCCACCCATAGTCATGTGACCGAAAGTGGTCACATGCGCAAAACCAAATCATAACAAACTAATTATGTGACCAAAGTGGTCACATGCTTAAAATCCATGACCTCATAGCAAGGTCATGTGCGAAAACTCATAAACTAATTATAACATAATAAACAAGTCATATGTGTGAAACCCATGATATCATAACGAGGTCATGTGCAAAACATAAATCATATGTATAAGGCATACCTGCAAGGCATACTTGCAAGGCATACTTGCAAGGCATACTTGCCAGGTGCACATCCCCTGACTCATATTCGAGTCATGTGCGAGATATAACAAATCATAACATACTAAGTCATATGACCCAAATCAGTCATATACGCGAAACCATAAGATACCTATAACTCATAATCATGAGTTATGTGAAAACCTTTTCCGTGCTAAGCTATATTCATGACAATTACTTACCTTGTTGGAATTGATTTCTTCCTATCTGTACCTATGTAAACCAGAGATCTTTTTTCTTCATCTAACTTCTCCTATACGATTTTGACTTATCTTGTTCCTATAACTCCATCATTTTTGAAAATCCATTAACTAGTTTACAAATTCTTTTTCATTAATTATTTTTCAAGTAGTTTTCAAGAGTAGGAGGACAACAATTAAAGTAAAAGAAGGTTTCAGAGCCATACAAACAGATATGAATATTGGTGAAAATAGTAGCAATACTATACTGAATGCCAATAGGTGAAGAATAAATATGTTGTGTAGAAGAAAAGTCTAGTGCACTCCAAAGGCATACAATATCAGCAAAACCCCATTCAACTACCGTCTGGCATGATGACATTCTTCTATTAAATTCCTTTTCCTTCTTACTTAATTGAAAACCATCAAAGAGTAAAAGTGAAGCTGTAGATACAGGATAAGTGTAACGATCCCTCTTCGGATAGTTAGTGCTTGGCAACGGGGAACGATACTTCTCTTCCTGTCTTCTTCTTTCTTTGTGTCTTACGATAGCTCTAGGCCTCTGCCTACGTTACCGATAGTACAAGACTCTTGTCTTCTACCGGGAACGCCTATCATAAGCTTTCTCTAACTCTTCTTCGTAAAGCGCCTTCCTTGGCGTAACGATAACGTTGCAATAAAGATAAAGATCGTAAAGGTATTTTATATTCGTTAAAGTAATAAGTAGGAAAAGTACTTAGAACAAAGCGTGAAGAACCTATCTTCCTCGGCCGCATCGGCCTCCTTATATAGTGTTCTTCCCGCCTTTAGTCATGTGACCTAAAGTGGTCACATGTGCGAAACTAAATCATAACAAGCTAGTCATATGACCAAAGTGATCACATGCTCAAAACCCATGACCTCATAGCGAGATCATGTGCGAAACTCATAAACCAATCATAACGCAATAAACAAGTCATATGACTCGACTGAGTCATATGCACGAAACCCATGACATCATAATGAGGTCATGTGCGAAACATAAATCATATGCGCAAGGCTTACCCGTAAGGCATACTCGTAAGGCATACTCGTCAGGCGCATGTCCCATGACTCATACTTGAGCCATGTGCGAAAGCATCACAAATCCCACACATAACTAATCATATAACCCGAATAGGTCATATGCGTGAAACAATAACATACTTGTAACTCATAACCATGTGTTACGTGAAAACCCTTTTCTCGCTAAGCCACGTTCGTGACAATAAGCTGGATCTCCATAAAGGTAAAACGATGGTGCAAACTTTTGACATCTAGAAAGGAGTTTACTATTTGACATTAATGCATTATCATTCCTTCTTCCTTCAAATGGTTCCCATAGATGACAAATAATGCCATCCAATCCCTTTACAGCGGAGTATTTCATAGCATGTATATACTTATAGCCATTATAGCACTCCTTTTGCTGCTGGGTTGAATAGCAAATCTCTCGAATTGTGCAGTAAATAAATCTCCAGTATGCCTTCACGGGTGCTTCTTTAGCATGAATCTTAGAGGCAAAGAAGTCAAATTTCATAGTTGAAAGATATTCAGAAGCAAGTTGTAAGTTGAAATCATGTAACAAAAAGTGCCAATTCTGATAAATGAATGACAGAATTCAATTTACAGCCTCTGAAACTGTACCTGTAACGTGTTCGCAAGGTGCTAATCACGTTATCGGTAAAGATACGATAGTTGGCAGGTGGCCTGCTCTTCCAGAGAGGAGGCGAGAGCTGAGAACTAAAGGAGGCTTCGAGGATGTACTCAGGAACAAAGAAGTAACCGTTCAACCAAGTATATTGAAATACTGTCTGTCGAAGTCTGCCCTTTCTATCGTAGAAACAGGCGGTCTTTAAATACACAAATCTGTTCATGTCTTAACATGAACGAAACTAATTAAAAGGTATCAATCGATACACTTTGGTAAAACTCCTTAAGTATCAAAGCGATACTTAAAATAAAACATAAAACAAAACCAAGTATCAAACGATACTTAAAACTAACCAAGTATCAAAGCGATACTTAAAACAAAACATAAAACAAAACCAAGTATCAAACAATACTTAAAACTAACCAAGTATCAAAGCGATACTTAAAACAAAACATAAAACAAAACCAATAACCAAGTACCTGTACCGGTTACAGTACCAGGACTGTAGGGGAAAAAGATCACAAAGGTTTCTAGACGAGTTGGCCATGCTAAGCAGCAAAGGAGTAGAAAAAAAGATTCTTCACCAGACAGGTGTGCCCCCGAGGGTGTAGAAAATGTGGGAGGAAGGTCAAGTAATCTGGAGGTACACTTAAGGTTCTGTAGTGTAAACTGAGTAAGATGGTAAACATCATTGTCGGTTAGAGATTTTAAAGTATACTGGCGATAAGACTATCTAGCTAGTAGTTCCCAGCTGTTGCACTTGATAAGGCAAAGAAAGACCACTTCAGGAGTACATGCTTCCAAATATTCTGCTGTTTCTTGATTAATCATCGATAGGAGATGCCGAACTGATTCCAAGTTTGCCATCCTGTCTGTCTGGTATGGTTTCGGGGGGGGATGATTTCAGACTCAGATGCTGGAGAATTTTCAACTTATATGATGTTACTCCTATGATGATCCTTTCCTTCTCAGACCACTGCTCCTCATAAGTCTCTTACTGCCCCCCTTGATTAACTACATGGAGTATAGTCATAGGTCTGTGCAAACTTAAAAACTTTCTGTTCGCAACCGAATCGGGACTCCAGAAAAGCTCTAATAGCGCATCTATCATACAAAGTCATTGGGTTACGCTAACTTGACTACCCACTTTGTGACATCAGACTTTCCATGAGGTGTGCAAGCCCCGGCTGGGAATGCTTCTATGACGCG